>NC_041344.1:21689883-21989883 GCF_004354835.1 Perca flavescens | reverse complement strand
GGGACACACAGCTCAATGCAACACAAATAACAACAAATAAGAAAAATACACATTAAATATATATAGGATAGGAAAATACACAAAAAATGAAATAGGAAATAGAAAAATAACAAGAGAGTAATAATAGTAATATGTAAACCATAAACACTTCTTTTATATACAGGTGGGGAGAATATGTATACAGATGAATATGAAATGGCATATTGGAGATGTCACAGTAGGAGGTACAGAGTAATAAACAAATAACTATACATAATGCAGAATGAAAGTGTTGGCTCATGTTATTGTATTAAAGATACAGTACACGATGACTGAGTTCACATATAATTGATCTGGACTGTTGAAAAGTATAACAAGCAACCCAAGCCCAAAACCAAGAACATGTAAAAGAAATGGCATACATCCCACAATGACGACAGGAGTATTCACCAATGCTGGGGTACAAAAATGTATTTTTTTTTTAATTGAGTAATCTCGTAGAAACGGTGTACAGCTCTTGAAATAACAAGTGACATGAGCACAGCAACACACTTAACAGGCAATACCCAGTTATGTTCTTTGGATTGTCTACAGTGTAGGTGCTGTTTCTTAGTAATATATGAAATACAATCAAAACATATACTTTAGGCAGTTATTAGGTAAGGTGCCCAAACAGAAAAGCTGCTATAGAGATGTATTTGTTATAGAGGAGAACCCTGACCAGTTTTATTATCTTAATGAGTACAATTTATTTCTCCTTTCCTCTAAAATGCCTTTATTGTTACTCCCTTGTTTCCTATGTTTTCTTCCACTGTGCCTGCATTTAAGGGCAAGTAGGAGCCAGGATGTTTAATTGGTACCTGATTTAAACAATGAAAATACACTGTTAATAGCAGGCTGTTTCATAAATAGACTTCTTGTCCAACAGTATTATAGTAAAACCTTGGGTCAGAAATGACGAGTTGTTGGGTTATTATTTCTATTTCTGGCTGCAGGATAAATTTGTCAAAAACATCCAGTACATAACAATTCTGGTTGCTGCAGCTGTGTCTGTCTGGGATTTTTAATGATAAACTGGCATGTGCAGTCGAGGAAGTAGACACTTTCTCATTAGCATGCAGCACATCTTTGTCTGGGTCTGATAGGCAAGACAGTCAGCATTATACTTCCCAGTGTGATCATTTTCCTATAGTCAGCGTCGTTTATTTTTCTCTTTTCTCTACATCCACAATAAGAATTCAAACTGTTTTATTAGCAGGACTCCCCCACATGCAATAGGATTAGTACCCTGGGTATCTTTCCTTTATTAGACTGCTAAACAATGTAACAATGTTTGTCGTGTTTCGGTGTCACCAGTGTGTTCAGGAGATGGGAAATGCCAAAGCCAAACGTCTCTACGAGGCATTCTTACCTGAGTGTTTTCAGCGCCCCGAGACAGACCAGTCTGCAGAGAGCTTCATCAGGGACAAGTATGACAGGAAGAAGTACATGGATAAGGTCATTGACATCCAGATGCTCAGGGTGAGTCCACAGACACAAAAGCTTGTTGCTTGCATCTCAAACAGGATAACCAGAAAAATAACCGAACGCACTTTCTTGTCTCATCTACTACCGTCACAATACTCTTAAGCAAAGCCATTCCACCGGAAGTGTCTGCTTGCTCAACGAAGTCATCTGTTTTCTCCCTGTATAGAAAGAAAAGAGCTGTGAAAACATACCTAAAGAACCAGTTGTGTTTGAGAAGATGAAATTGGTAAGTACTGGCTGTATCACAGAGAACCAATCTTGTCTTTAAATTGTTTGATTGTTAACATTTAGCTAATGCTCTTATGGAGAGGGAGGGAGTGCAGCATTAGATTGAGCTAAAGAGTGCTCGGGGAGGAAGACTAGGAGCTTAAGAAAGAGGGAAAAGGGCATCAGTCAGTGAGGAGAAGGTGACACAAGAGGAAGTACATCATGAGGAGAGGAGTTTTCAGCCAGCAGGGGGAATTTGGGAGTAACTTTGCTGTTCTGACAACAGTGGGAAGGTCATTTCACCACCATGGGAGTCTGGAGAAAAAGGATTCTGAATTCAAGCTCATTTGTCGATGCAGACATATGAGACACATATTGCATTACTTGTATTGACTTTCTCTGTTGTGACAGAAAAAAAACATCAGTCCCAAGACAGATTCCCAGTCGGTTACAGACCTGCTCGGATTAGGTATTGCACCTCACACACACGCGCACACTAACACCCATTTACAGCATAGAGAGAATAGAAAGAAATAGTTATAGAAATATAGATGGGTTATACTTGAATCAAGAATAATCTTAAATATTCATAACCATGCTTCCATCTACCCTCTATTAGATGCCCCTGTTGCAAGTCCTGTAGTGTCTAATGGTGGAGGATGTGTTCCAGACACTAATAAGAGCCCAGCAGTGTCCATTCCAGCTCTGGCACACTCTGCACTGGATCTCTTCAGCTCCCTGCCAGCACCCTCCTCTGCTTCCTTCACTAAAACCACGGTAACTGCACACACTGTACACTGTCTGCTCTCCGAAGAATGCTAATGTTCATAGCCATGCCAGCGGTTGAGCTCTAGGGATGGCAGTGTCTGTCTTAAGGATGGATTTCCGTAAAAGTTTGTGCAGACATTCATGGTCCCAAAAGGACGAATTCTACTGTTAGCACCTACTGATGATAACTTTCCCCTGCCTTCTGTCGGTCTCTCTATCATTGCCACCTTGTCATTCTTTCCCTCCAGCCTGTTTCCAGCTCCATACATCAGAGCAGAGTGACTGCCTCAGTGCCTGAAAACCTCAGTCTGTTCCTGGATCCGGCACCCAAAGCAGAGGAGGCCACTGTCAAAAAACTGTCCAAGGACTCTATTCTCTCTCTGTACGCCTCCACCCCCTCAGTGCACACCAGCAGTATGGCTACTCACGGTGAGAACTGGAGAACCTTCTCTCAGACGTTGTTGACTTAGTTTCATCAAACAGACTAGAGAAAATATGAATTGCTTACCAATTGCCAATATGGCCCGCTTTCCATCTGTGATTATTTTCAGCAGGGTTGTACTTGAACCAAATAGGATACCCAACACACCCGTACGGATCATACCATTCCTTAGCCCAGGCAGGTGGCATGGGAGGCGCCATGATGACATCACAGATGGCCATGATGGGACAGCAACAGAGCGGCATGATGGGACAGCAGAATGGCTTAATGGGTGCCCATGGTGCCATGGCTCAGCCTAGTGGTGTTATGGCGTCACCCTACATGACAGGAATGACCCAGGGCATGATGGGACAGCAGCAAAGCGGAATGATGGTTCAGCAGCAGAGTGGCATTATGGGACAGCAGCAGAGTGGAATTATGGGACAGCAGCAGAGTGGCATTATGGGACAGCAGCAGAGTGGCATTATGGGACAGCAGCAGAGTGGGATGATGGGACAGCAGCAGGTTGGAGGCTTACCTCATCAGCAGGTGTACGGAGTGCAACATGCCCAGCAGCTACAGTGGAACATTTCTCAGGTAGGTGTGTGTGTGTGTGTGTGTGTGTGTGTGTGTGTGATTGTAAATATTGTATTCTATTTCCATATTTAAATGTGTGTGTGTGTCTTTGTGTGTTTTGGACCATGTGAATTTTGAAGGTAGTAAAAGTTGTGGTAATAATAAAGTGTGTTTTGTGGCTTTCAGGTGACTCAGCACATGGCCGGCATGAATCTCTACAACACCAACGGCATGATGAGATACAGCAGTCAACAAATGGGAGGCTCGACAACTCCAAGCTCAGCGCACATGACAGCACACGTTTGGAAATGATCTCATCTATCCAGAAAGTGATTTAACGCCAATAACCCACAAAAGAGAGGGGAACTGAGTTGTAGGAATTGGTGGATCACACTCTCCAGGAGGACATTTTCTAATGCAAGGAAGGAGGAGGAGGAGGAGGAGGAGGAGGAGGAGGAGGAGACAGATGTAAAGAAAAATAGGGTTAGGGAAACCATTACTACCTCTCTTTCTCTCTCCAGTCTGCCCATGCTTCCTCTTCTCGTACCCACACATTGCCATGTTTTGCATATTTCCATGCTTGCCTTCAGAACACTTTGGTATGATGTCCAAGACAACTGGGTTCAGAGGTTCACTGGTTAGGACTACACATCTACACATCTGTCCTACCTGCCTGTATGTGAGATTGTGTGCGCCATAGAGACTAAATGGATTTTTTTTATTTGCTGTATGTGGGTGTCAACTAACTGCTTCACTTAAAAGAACAGTTGGGTTTTTGGAGAACATTGTTTTTCTTACTTGATCAGAATCAGCGTAGCTTTAACTCAGTTGGTTGATGTGCTTCATTATTGACGTTTATTTGAACAATACACATTTACCATAAAAAGAGAAAAACATATCTTGTTGCAAGAATAATGGGTTAATGTTTTGTAATTTGTAAAATTGTATAAAATGTTGGGAAATATTCTTATTTGATTTTTTGCTAAGTGTTAGATGAGTAGGTCAATACCACTCTTATGTCTGTACATCAAATATGAGGCTACCACCAGCAGCTGGATAGCTTAGCATAAATACTAGAAAAAAAACTGACTTTGTATGTATTTAATAAATGAGATATGTGTTAATCAGTGAGCTTTAGGTGTGCTGGTTAACAGACTTTGTCCACTTTGGACAGAGACAGGCTAGCTGTTTCCACCTGTTTCTAGTCTTTGTGCTAAGCTATCTGGCTGCTACCGTTAGCGTACCATGCAGACATGAGAGTGCTATCAATTTTCTCATGTAACTCTTGGAAAGAACATGAATTAACGTTCAGCTAAGATTTTGGTTCATGTTTAACCAAAATCTTTTAACCCATAACAATGCTTCTTAAATAGTTCACATCAGAATCCGATAATAAGCTTAATTTTAGCCGCAACCGTATTTGTGAAGGAGCAACTAAAAATTTTTTTTCCAGCCAGCTTTTAAGCGTACAAGGGTTAAGAGTTTGATAGCTGAAAGGTTTTAGTTGACTAATCGTTTTAAATTATAGTTCCCTTCTTATTTGAAGGAAAATCAAGCTAGGCTATGCTAACTTAGTCTGTTAATTTATCACTTTCAAGTACCTAAGTTGTAAAATCTTACAAACAACAATGTATCCCCTTCCTAAATACAACAATATTTAAATTTAAGAAATCCCTTTACGTGTTGATAAGTTCCTAGATCCTCACTGTCTCACAAGTTAAAGCAGCAACACAAGCTACCTAAACCTTACTTATGATGTATTCTACTCAGTTTACACAGGGCTTCTTTTAGATTCAATATCTTATAAGTGTCAAAAGTCCTGAACTGGATTTTGGGAGACCAAAGATCAATGCTAGCTTTATTATGGTTGTACAGTATCCCAATGCTTTGTTACATCTCTGTAGACACTTAACTAGTGATCAGTAGAACATTCAACACTGCTTTAACAGTATGTTCTGTCAAACCTGCTCTTATACAATGAAGATTTGGGCATATCAATTCACTGTGCTATTTCCGGTGGGACATTTAACAAGTCACTTGCATGCACATAAATGTTGAGTTAACGCTCACACACCTCGAGTTAATCTACCTTGTACAATAGAGGCCTCAAATAATGTTGAATGTCTGTAAATAAGACAGAAGTAGAGAGAGAGAGAGAGATGGGGACAGAGACAAAAGAAAAACTTTAAGGTACAGATCAGCCATGTTTCAGATTCTTCCACTGAATTGCATGAAGAGAATGTTTATCTAGCTCTGATTGTATGTACTGTATGCTTTTTAAGATACCCGAATGTGTCTCTCTGATTGTTTCTCTCTACATGTCGATCGCTCTACGACCAAGACACAACAAAATGTCTCAATGACTGTGCGTCCTGAATGTGTTTCGCAAATGTACCAACTCGTTTTGAATACGCACACCTGAGTATTGCTGGGTTGTGCTTGTTTTTGATATTCTATGACTCTGTCGAGCAATGTACACGTTGTCTTTGGAATGTTCTGTCGTCCTGTCCGTTTTTGGAGAATTGTTAAATTCCAACAATTTTTTTTTTTTTTTTAAATATCTTAGTGTCAAATTAACAGCAAACTGTGACCAGACTGACACATTTTCAGGTCACTCTGGGGCGTTTACAATTTGGCCGAATCACATTGTGAAGCGAAAAGCGATTGTACGGCCACAATCTGTCACCTCTCGATGTTTAACCCTTCCACACCTTTCCCACACAAGCCATCTCTCTCTGTGTCCTGATTTTCTCTGAAAGTCGTTCTAAATATGTTCATTCTTATAAATGCATGAAGCCATTAGTGTAAATAATCTGTCTTTTTTTTTTCCCTCCGTAGAAGAACTTAGGTGTTAAATTGACACTTTGTGAGGAGTAAGAGCTAAAAGAGAAATACATTACCATACTCTGCCATAATAAGATTCATATTAACTGCTGCCAATAAACAAGCAGCACAGCCTTTCACATCTCAGCTAACCCGTCTATTTCTTCCAGGTATTTCTTTCAATTTGAGCTAATTTGGGTGGCAGTTGAGGCAACAGTTTGACAGCAGCAGACATTTTCTCAGCTGAGAGCAATATCACCATCTCTGCAGTGTAACAGCAGATCTGTCAGCTATAGCGATGGCAATTTTCTGGAAAAAGCAGTAAAAATCCATCTCTGTGGGTGATAAAGCCTCATCTGAGCTTTGTCATTTGTGATTATCTTTTAACTTTAGTTTGTTTGTAATCAGTTACTTTCTTTTCCGTCTGGTATATATTTTCTGTGAAATAAGAGCAAATAAAGGAATGTATCTTTTTACTTGTCAATCAAGATATTGTGTACTTTATTCTTTATCAGAATATCTCTGTATATTATGTCCCTTAAACAAGATTAGCATGTGTTCTATTAGTTCTGCTTTTTTTTCACAAGCTTTGTCCCCTTTTGATTTCATATCTACACCAGTTCGTCACCTACATTTGAGAATATGTAACATATGATAACTCGTCTATATGGGAAAATATACAAAATAAATATTGTTTTGATTAAATTCTATATACTGTAGTGATTTGAATTTTTTACACCATCAGTTCCACCCTAGCACAGTGCTGCTTGAGTGAGGCTTCTGCATTAATTGAAGCATACTGTATAAGAAAAAAAAAACACATTTATTGGCCTGGGACTGAATAGTTAAAAATACAAACCTGACAAATGTTTGTGATTCAAATAAACTTTATTGACTTTGCGTCCAGATGGCAAAGGGCATGCAAATACAGGCTTCTGAATCCAAAATAGTTTTTTCCTTGGTTCCATTTTCTTACAAAACTACGTGCACCTTAAGTAATCAATTCTGCAGCGTACAAACCACAAAAATACCAGTTTTACATTATCAAATACTGCACATAGAAAACATTTACAAAGCACAGTTATAAAATTACAGCTCCCTCTTTCTTCTTCATGAGCATCCTTTCATCGGCGATCTGCTATACTTTGCCCTTTTGAAACGTGCTCTGTGAACGCTCCTCGGTGGAAAGGTTAAGGCTGGTTAAGAAAAGACAACCGCTCATCTACCAACACCGGCAATCCAATTTAACTGGGCTAAATGTTTTGTTTTATTTCACCAGATGCTTTTATCCATCTTCAGATTTGTTTCCATGGCATCCATTTACTCTATGTGCTTGGGTCATTGTGGTCCATCCAATCAAGTCAACACTATTCAAAGATTCACCTCGGTTTTGGAAGTTAAATGTGCTTTGCTGGGCTTGATAAGATAAAGGTTGTCTTGATAGTGGGGAGGGGAGCTACAGTGGCCTTAATATAGTTTGACAGACAGTTAAAAAGGACAAAATGGCTACTCAGGAGACTTGTGCTGTGACTACCCACATTTATAGATGTGGATGAAGACAAACTGGCATAATTTTTTATATATATATATATATATATATATATATATATATAAAATTTGCCCCATCAGTTTAGCAGTATATGTGTGTATTGCTCTCGTACATCGGCAAACAGACATTTGGAATGCATGCGTCATTAGAAAATGAAAGAAAGTTAATTAAGTTAGTTAATCTTGCTCATGGGGGGGCTATTATAAAATAGCAGTTACTCACAATGCATTGCATGCTCTGTTAGGCCTAAATTGCTTCTAGTGCTTCAAAATGTGATTCAAATTTGTCATCGTGGTGAACTGATGTAGATTCAGCCTGAGGTCACACACAACCTAGTCTCGCTTTGCCAGACCTTCCTCCACACAGCACTGTGGAGGAGGGTCTAGCGAGTTGACACAGAATGGGAGAAAAACAGGCTCTGGTTTATTGTCATTTCCTCAAACCAATCACAATCGTCTTGGGCGGGGCTAAGCGCTGCATGGAGCCCCGTTGCCGCTGGAAAATAGCCTCGGGAAGGAACTTGTTTTGGTGGAACATTTCAGGCTGCAACGGGGCAATCCCGGAAGTGGAAGGTCGTGGATATATATATATATATATATATATATATATATATATATATATATATATACACACACAACCCAACTGTAATGAGCGAGACAGAAGCCAAGGCCCCAGCAACAGTAGAGGCTACCGCCAATGGTTATTGCCAGAAGAAGTATTTCAGAAAGTGGAAGTCTAAGTCCATGCTACTTTAAGATACAATGAATTCCCTTTGAGACTGAACTGGGTCTAATTAACTTCCTCATCATGTGTCATTATCATAATTTTTTCATAATAATATCACCATAAAGAGTAAATACAATAAACTCATCAAAGTAACCATGCGGCGAACATTTTTAAGTTCAAAGTACAAAAATCTAACAATTCCATTGATAGATGAATCAAGTTAAAGTTAATTGGTAGTGTGTGTGTGTGTGTGTGTGTGTGTGTGTGTGTGTGTGTGTGGGGGGGTAGCAATCCTTTCTGTTTGAAACCCATCGTGGCGATTTAGATAAATTACAATGCATTTCGCCACACAGAATTCATGCTCGTTTTCAACCACAGAGCTCTTCTTTTCAAATGAAGACATAAAGAATGAGACATACAGTATACAGTGCAGTAAAAGTAGGGGCTGCCTAAAACCAATGCAGGCGAGGTCCCAGGAAGGTCTTCAAAGAGACGGTATAGCAAACAAGATGACAAAAACATTACACTCGGTTCTGGTGTAACGATTAAGAAATACATTCATAAAACTATACATATACACATATATAACTTCGGTACAATATTTCAAGCAAAATACATTTGTCAAAACTTTCAGTTTGTGTGCTACAATAGTGAAGCAATGTCTCCTACACAAAATAAGGCCATTGTACACGTGACAAGCCCTCATTTTTGTGAAAATCTCAGGGCTGTTTTTTTTTTGCCTCTCTGATTCTTTCTCCTCCTCTGAATAATACCTCTCTCCTTACAAAAATAAAATACATTTCCAACATAGCGCTCAGGAGACGATACAATGTAAAAGTTTTGCGCACAATAAAAATCGGGTTCGAGAATGCTCAATGTGGATTTTACAGTGCAGCAAGCAAGCGTGTGTGTTTACATTCCAAAGCATCCACAGCCCTTACATTCATACCTCAGCTGAGCCAGATGCGGTCTAACTTAAGCTAAGACTATCCTTACCTATCTCAAACAAGCTCTACATGCTCCGTGCTGTTTCCAATAAAATGCCAAAAGTGTCTATAATAGACACTTTGATTAATCCAGCAATGTAGCGACCCGCTTGCATGCATCTACCTTCCCGTTTACACACACTGCTGTAACTCTGCCCTGCCATAGTTAACCCTGCTGCTTGTGAGGCTTCAACTTCTCTTAAAGCAACCTTTTTCAACTCCCTTAAAACAGTAGTGTCAAAATAAATCAAATGTGATGAGCCAACGCAACGTTAATCGTGTGACTACAGTCAATTTGTTCTAATCTAAGGTAAAAGCAATGACGAGAGGCGTTACTGTTCATATCTGAAAACCCTGATCCCTAAATTCTCCTCCCTGTGGTCCACAACGTGAGTTTACAAGTGGCCTTTTTTTTAATTTTTTAAATAAATATCTACACATTCAAATCTTTCTCTCACAGACGTTTTGGTGCTCATTTTTATGCATCGCACAGGACAATAAATGCACCTCATTGAAAGACATACACTTTGAAGAAAGGCCATATTTCAACTATCCTTTTGGTTGCAGGATTCAAAAGATTTGGACAAAGTTGCCAGATGCTCTCTGCTCTCCATAAAACACTCCCTAAGAATAACTATCTCTCTGCATCGTGTCTTCCTCTACTTTCAATCATTAGAACTGTTAATGTTTCGGGCTACTCAATATACAGCAAAGGGACATATTCGGTCTCATGTAAGCTCCAAAGCATTGGACATCACATGGAAAAATATTAACAGCATTTTTAAAGTTTACCAAGGACTAAACATTCAGCAGGGATGTTATACCAACCAAGTTTCTTTTGTCCTCACAAAAGGCGCGCCATGAAGAGAATGTGTGCAAATACTAAGAGTATAAGTCCTTATTTTTACATCATGCCAGCTGTCCACAAAAATAGATAAGATACAAATTAAAAAGGTACATAAAATTACTTCATATACAAGACCATACAGTTACAGATCCAGCAAGGAATAGCTCCAAAGGGTTCAAAAGAAATGGAACCCAGACCTTGGTGGTTCTTCTAAAAAGGGTTGTATACATGATGGGAGGGTCAGAAAATGACCATCATCCTCCTCCCAAAGAATTCAAGAATGCCAGAGATCCCTTTATCCAAAGTTCAAAGAGCGTTGAAATGTGAATTCTGTTGGTCTGATGTGCTGACGAGACGGAGTGCCTCGCAGTTTCCCTTTTTGCAGAAAGATGAAGAGAGGAGTGAGCCAAACAGTACAGAACATACGGTGGAGATTAAACGCAAATGCGAGCTCATAAACACGCACAAGCTTTTAAGAGCCTAGAACTTGAGACTGTCATCTCTCCTAACACTACTAAAATATGTGACTCTATAAAGTGTCTTTATCCATACACAAGGTTTGGTGTTGGTCCTAAGACAGACAGATTCAAAAACACTCTGAACCACTGAAGAAAATTATGACATTTTCATCATAAACAAAACAGTAAACACCAGTAGCTCAGTTTGCCCTGCTACTCCTCTGCCATCAATTAAGACTCAACCAATGCACATTTTACTTTAACAGCCGCCAGGTCAGTCTTACCATTTTTAGTGATTTCAAATGCAAATAAAATGCTTCAAATACTAAGAACATAGTGGCGTTGGTAATTATGCGAGGTAAACATTAAAAGAGAAAGCTATTTCTTTTTAAAAAAAAGAAAGGAAAAACTTTAAATGCATCCAATATTCAAATGCAATTGCAAATGTTTAGATTATTTGGAACACGTCATTATCCTTCCAGACATAGATTTACTTACAAAAACATAATTATGTTTTTGAATAAGCCAATGTACAAGATTGAAGCTTTTGCAAATAAATTACTATTATGATTACTCAGATTTAAGTTGAAAATTCAGTGGCAGAACTGACCTGTTACACTCAAATTCAAAACATAATTTCCATGCTGGCATTAATTTACAAGATTCAGAGATGCACACTGCAGTGTGACCAAATAAAATAAAAAAATAAACCAAGAGTTGGACAACCACTGTCTATAATTCAAACATAATACATATATTACAGTAAAGTGCCATCTTTAACACAAACGCGCTGCCTGGCAGGAGACATGAAGACTGTGATGTTGTAACTGAAACAAGTAAAACTACCGTACATGACAGGTTAACAATCAACCTGCTAGAAAAGTTAACACTGGCGTAAATAGTCTGATATCAAAAAGAAAAACTCATCTGGAATTACAACAGTTAAAGTCAGTAAGTGTGCCAGCTGCGTGTGTGTGTGTGTGTGTGTGTGTGTGTGTGTTTGTTTGTGTGAGAGACAAGGGACACGCTCGCCACAAAGTGGACATCATAACAGGGAAATCAACAGAAAGTTCAAACAGGTCTGGGTGCTTGTATACAAAAAGAGAGAAAGTGTGACTGTGGCACCCCCTGGATGTGGCACAACAAGACACACAAGAACCCCAGACTACAGCTGGACACATTTCCCAGAACGCCTTTGTGCTAAGTGCCCTGTGCGGTGCAACAGTCCCTTACTCTAAAGATGAAGGCAGGATCAGAATTTTTGTTCATCGGCGAATGAGTAGCTGGCTGAGTAATTTGTTCTCTTCTTTTGCTCATAGCGCTCCCCCTGTCACCCTATCCTTCTCCCTAACTCAGTGCAGTGCGCTTTTCCCAGGACGGATTGCAAAATAAATTAGTTACATTAGTCGAGGCAAGCTAAATAAAAAGATTGAAGCACTTTCAAATGTCTCAAGGGTTGCATTTAAACATGCAGAATGCAGCCGATACATATATAAACACAAATAAGTATTTAACTATCTATTTATATATATATATGTATATCTATATATAAACTGCCCTCTGAAAATTATAGAATAGCAGTGTTGCTACATCACATAATAGCCATTATGTGAATATCCAAGCCTGTTGCCCAGGTATGTGTTTGGCCTGCCGTTCTCAGTTCGTGTGTGTAGAATGTATCTTCTTTTTTGCATTACATCTAAGTCATTGACTCTGCTACATATCCATACTTTATAGTGTATACTAGATCACCGACTACTTATAGTAATAATAACAACAATTGCTTTGGTTTTAAAAAATAAAGTTTTTTTCCCCCTTAGTTTGGCATAGAGAGTTTATAAACTGGCATCGGAATGGCCCTGGGATGAGTCGTGCCACGGAAATCTGGTACCTTGGAATGCAGTTTTGCTGTGTCATGGTAGGATGTGTTGAAATGGGACGGTGAAAAGTGCTACATGTTCTGGTAAATTGAGTCTACGGCAGCGCGTCAGTGTGTGTATTCACGTGGATGAGATCAGGTATTTGCACCTGTATGTCAAATGTGTCTTCCTGCCCAAAGGTGTACGTGTGTGTGTGTGTGTGTGTGTGTGTGTGTGTGTGTGTGTGTGTGTATGCCTACCTGTGTTGCAATTTGAATACAGTCGTTGTGTATATACAGAACGTGTGTCGGCGTCTGACTCTGCCTGCGTATGTGGGTGTCTAATGGGTGTTTAGGTGCACGAGGGGCTGGTGGCGCTCTCCAGGGAGGACTGGGAGAGGCGTCTGGTGAGGGGTCCGATGCTGGGATCTGCCAGAGAGGAGGTAGGGAACAGCTTGTACCAGCCGCTGACTGTGGCAGACAGGTCCAAGTCCTCGAGAAGGATCTGGGCCATTCCCATGAAGCACTTGTGGTCCATGCGCCCGTAATCCCCCCACACTATTACCTAGGGGAGAGATGAGAATAAATTATACATACAACACTAGGACATGGGTATACGTATGTTACATACTTTAAAGGCCCTGAATACGTATTTTCTCAATCAGCTTCATATGAGTATTGAGGTCCTACATGAACAGACTATTTTTTGTCAACGTTAGAAACACTTTGGTTATTTCACAGAGGAGATTGCTGTGTTTTGTAGTCGGGGGTTAGCGTTGCCCAAGATGATTGCGAGAGCTTTTTTTTTCTTTTCTTTTTTACCCCTAAAGCAGAATGTTAATCCGTGCAGCCAGACCACACTCCAGCGCTGAGACAGCAGTTTAGAGATAGGTCTGGCAATGCGAGAGGAAGTAACATTTGAATCAGAATCTGATGACAAACAAGTCTTTTTTTTTTAAGTGAAACATTTGTAATGAATAATATATTTCTTTGGCTTGGATTGTTGCTTATTCAGTCATAAATATTTACTGTTACAGATACTTCTAAATACCTCCACTTACTTCTCTTCCTGTAAAGTATGACATGTTTTTGCTGATTGCACCTTGTTCTCAGGGGCAAATATTAAATGTCCTAATTCCTGTCATTTAAAACCAACACTTTACTAATACCTTTTCAGGGAGAAATATATAAATTCACTGATGAAAATGCCAAGTCCATGTAATGGAACATCTTACAGTAAAGTGAGGGTAAAATTCAGTCGGGTTACATGAGTCCACTTGCTTCACATGCATGTTTCACACATTTCTCGAAATAACATGCAATATCTTGAAAAAGGAAGAAGGCGCATAACCCTGCTACAGAAATGTCATTCTTCAACCAAGTGAGTATGTGGCACATGAAGATCAGGTGAGAAAACGCCCAATAATAACTAAAATGACAGGGGGATTTACTATTGTAAAGTTTGTGTATTCAATGTGGAAAAAAAAAAAAAAAATTAAAAAAAAAAAAAAAAAAAAAAAATATATATATATATATATATATATATATATATATATATATATATATATATATATATATACAGTATATTAAGAAAAGTGGAAAAAGGACAGGAAGAAGGAGAGGAAGGTAAATAAATCCCATACCTGTAGGACTTTGCCTTGAGGACTCTCATCAAACAACAGAGCCTGCTGATAGGTGGGGTCCAGATTCTTCTTTACTACTTTGGTTTTCTTCTTGGCCAAGCACACGCCATTCTCCAGCACATACACCTTCACGTAGGTCGCTGCGGACAAAGCAACAAAATACAACACAGTGAAAATCCTACATGGCCATACAGATTGGACAAAGGAGCCACGTTAATAGAAGTTCAGAGTACCTGGTGTGTTCTTGGAGCCCGGTTTGGGGGTCAACCTTCTGGCCTGGTTGACCTCCACCTCTAGCTGCCCTCCTCTGTCTACCATACCTACATGGACATCCCCTGTGAAGGGAAAAACACACCATCTCTAACAATCCAACAGAAATCTATATTTAAGCAGAAACAAAAACTCCTGTTAACCGTCATGTGCTATGAGCTTCGGTTCACTGGGGTTGCAATGGCCAATATCTAACTGCAGAGGGCAACACAGAGCTGCTAGTCTGTCTTCACAACCAGGTATGGTGGCGCGCAGTGCTCTGTTCTGTTGTTGTTCACAAGCAATGACCTTTGCATGAAAGATTTATACCTCATGCAAGAATAACTTAATCCGTGCTGAGTGAATACACTAGTATTGTGTAGTATTTTTAGATTCTGCTGTGCATCTAACAGTTTGCATGTGGGTATACGGCTGTAGATTTGATTCTCCATCATTCTACAGTCAAACAATATTTAGATTCTCGCATATTACAACTTTATTTACCTGTGATCGTCTGGTTGTTGATCAAATTGATGCTGTTTTTCTATTGTTTAACAGATCTACTGTAAATCCTATCTCATGAGGTCTCAGAAAGAATCAAACAATACTAGACGAGAATGAGATGGACTGAACAGGCGAAGATGGCGTTGTTGGTCTACAGTTTATCCCACTTGGCTTACCCATGGGGGGTGTAGCTAGCGTTTGCCGGCCTACGATCTGAGCGGGGCCTAGTCCATCCAGAAAGTCACTGAACTGGCTCTCAGGCCCCAGGCGTGTGGTAGGGAAGACAAAGCTGAGAGAGAAGAAGCAGAATAATGATGAAAGGGATGGATACTGCAGTATATGCATGGATGGGTGGATAAATTGCTGGTAGGATACTCACGTTCCATCAGAGCTGTTTGAGTTGGTGCTGCCGTCAGTTGAGTCCTTGCTGCCTTGCCGTGTCACTCGGTTCCTCATGTCGACGGCGATGCCGGTCTCTGTGCTCCGTCGGATGGTGCTGCGAAGCTTCTTCGTCCCGCCGTCTGCAAAACACAAGAGGTCCCAGCTCCTGCTTTAAGTGCCCTCATTTCAGCAGGACAATCCATTAAGCATAATAATCAGAGGAAGACGTAGAGATTTCTGATAAGTAAGTTAGGTATTACACAGGCCCAGTGCCTGCGTGATAAGCCTTTCTTTCATGGGGACATGCTGCCTGTCCATTTAGGCGCAACTTATGAAAAGATCCGAACCCCTACATATCTTTTTCTGCAGATGTAAAGATAAAAGTAAACAGACGGAGAAACAACGGAAGGATGGATGTTTCTGTCAAACTTTTTTATGTCTGTGAGATGGGCTGAACAAGAAATATCCACGTTTGCTTTTTTAAACTCACTACAAATAAAGACAAATTCAGGTTAGCCTTGAGAACCCCCCATCTCCCGACTATTTACTTTGAAGCAGGTTCACTCAGGCAAGGAGGCAATCTCAGCTAATTTCCACTGGGATGTCCCCACACTATTGGAAAATCTCTCCATTTTGCAGGTTTTGCTACAACCCATTTTTAACAAGTACAGCCCATTTTACAATGGCTGCTGTGAGTCAGGGCGCAATAAGCTTAAGGGAGACTCCTGAGCCCGACTTGCGTGGTAGAAACGCACACAAATTGGCAGCTTGAGGAACGCTTTGAGTGGCGGGGTAGAGAGAAAGTCAGGAGGCTGAGCTGAGAGGTGGGAGAGGGAGGGGGAAAGGTATTTAGGCTCAGCTCTGCTGACGCTAGGTGAACAGGATTGAGCTGGAGAGCTGCTAACCCCACAAGAAGCTTTCACGGCATCATCCCCTGTAGTGACACACTGTATCTCTGTGTGACTTGACATGTTGAGTTTAAAGTAGTAAGCACAGTCAAAATGATTTGGGTTTATGATGTGACATGCACATTCATGCAGTTTTAGCAGACAACCCTTCCCTTATCCCTCCCATCACTCCCAAATCTATCCTGCGATCATTCTTGCAACATTACCCAGAGTTCTCAGGGTCCAAAGAGGCATTGCAGGCTAACATCTCACCGATGCACCTCAGGGCACTTTACACACACGCGCACACACGCACACACACACACGCGCACACACACACGCGCACACACACACACGCGCACACACACGCACACACACACGCGCGCACACACACGCGCGCACACACACGCGCGCACACACACACACACACACACAATGACACTAGAAAAACACTAGTGCCTGTACATTCACACTTTCGTGCAACATTTACACTCTCACATACAGTGTTGCACATCATCTACAGCAGTCTGGGCAAGGCGGTGACAGTTTAGTCAGACAGGAGGATGAGAAAGCTGCTGTGAGCCGTTGTGTCGGCTAAGCTTGCTTTATAAAGACCTCTACAAAGTCTCAGACTAATTTCCAGGACTTCCCTTTGACAGGGGCTTTCTAGGCTGGCACTTTTTTTTTTTAATCCTGCAGTAGTAGTTTTAAATGCTTGGAAATGTCTCAAACCTTTTACAGACAACTTTTCCCTCTTCAACTTGTTTATCTGGAGGTAAATCACTGGTTAACAAAGCAAAAACAAGACAAACAAACTAACTTTCTCTGTTTCAGTGCTGCGTCTGTGCAGCTCATTATGACACATCTCTCCTCTATAGGAGCCCACATAGGTGAATGGTTACCAAAGGAGACTTTTAACAAGCGGTTGCTTATTGTTGCCAGTTAAGAGCACACACAGGTACAGCCGCCCCACTTCATTAGCCTGAGCAACTCCAAGCTCATTAAGCATCCTCACCGTGCCCATCTTATTGCCATGACAACCACAGACACCCTGCATCATTGCGATCACTACAGCGATAAACAGATCACAAACAAAGCCACTTGATGACACTTTTGGGGGCGGGGGGGCGCTGAAAGGAGGAGATTTAACAAGAGGAGAGAGGGCCTTGAGAGGCCGATGAAGAGTGAAACAGGGGGAGAGAGGACAAGTAGAAGTAAGTGTTGAAGAAATTGGGGTGAAGAGGAAGATGAGAATGATGGGGTCCCATGGGTGTTGGAGACAAGGAGAGGGGTGCTGCTTTCTGCTGCCTTCTATTTATAATCCTGCAGTCAAGAATATTTCCAACACAGTGTGTGTGTGTGTGTGTGTGTGTGTGTGTGTGTGTGTAAAGTGTGTACCCATGTGTGTTGCAACTCCATGCTCTCCTGCTGCCATGACAACACCCGCCCTCAGATCTGGACCCAGACAATGCCACCTGAGACAAATGGCGCCATGGCGACAGGCTCATCCCCATCACTTTTTTTTATTATTTTTTTTTTATTTCCTCTATCGAGGCAGCATTTCACAGAAACTCTTTAGACTGAAACGCCGACTAACACCATCACTGCAGCAGTAACCTGAACTCTGCCTGGCTCATAATTGAACCGTACAGGTCTGCTGTTCAAGAGTACAGCATTTAAAATTGTTATTTAAACATTATTGGCTTACAAGTGTGTATCAAATGTGTCTATAAAGGATGTTGGATCTGTCAACAAAAAAAAACCTTAAGAGCTAGTTTATAGTACATCCCCACTTTAAACCCATTTAAACCCATCAAGTTTTCACTACATACTATACACTGTAAAGTATTCATTTAACTTCATATCCACACTTGTTACTCATCTGACAGCCGGCTCCTCCCCTCTGACCCCCACATGGTGCGAAGCAGTGATCTCTTCCTTTCTATTTAATCCCCTCCTCCTCGTCTGCGCTTTCCCTCCATTTGTTTCCATGGCAATGCCGTCTGCATTGCACCAAGAGCCCCGGCTGGCGTGTTCGCTCATAAGCCTTTCCCCTCTCTCCGTGTCTTTCTTCACTCGTATTGTCCTTTTCCATGAGTCTCACTCCTTAATCAGCCACCGCTTCTTCTTCTCTCTCTGTCTTGAAAATTAGGATCTCCCAGCATTCTACTCTCATTTACTAGTGCTCTTTGTCTCCAGCTCTTAGTTAACTTGCTGTCTTTTTTTACTATACATACACTCACTGATATGCACTGATGCTCCCTTATTTCCTTTATTCCCTATTCGTACTTTTATTTTCCCTCTCGTACTTCACAAGTCTTCTGGCTGCCGTCCATCTTTATCACATAACTTCTATCTCTTTTTTCCGGTCCATCCCGTCTAAATTATTTAGTGTATTTTCTCCTCTCCCTCTGCTGAACCAACTTTGTAATACAGTGCTAACATCAAATGCACACACATCCTGGAAGAAGTAATTAGAGGTAGTCTGACATATATGCCTAAAATAACAACGTTACATAAGCTGTTGTGCTTTGCCGTGCTAGAGGAGAAGGGTTCTTTGTGTGCTCCAAGGCTATTAAAAGTGTCTCCTGTTGGCTTCCCTATGATGAGTAATAGATATTCCCTGAAGACACACTCATGAATCTTCACACAAAATGTGCAGCCCAGGGAGCGATCACATGCTCAAAACTTTCTTTGCGTGTGTAAAAACCAAAATACTTATGCAAGCCACGTTTGATAATCACAAGGCGAGATCAAGTCACAGGGAAAAATATTAGAATGAGAAAAAGACAGAAGTGATGGGGATGGAAAGAATTAATAGCTCAAGTGGAGAGAATTAATAGCAGGAGGGGAAATAAAGAAAGGTGGGATTAATAAAAAATGCCAGCAATGCAGAAAAGAGCCACATGCTGTGACTGCATTCACACTTGCACATGATATATAGGCCTAGCTTCTGTGTGTGTGCTTGTGCATGTGTGTGCTCAGTAGATCATTAAAGCTGCTCTGACATTTGGAGAGAACACTGATGAAGCGTCTCTCATTATATGCTGTAATATAGAATGCTGTTTTTAGACTCCCTGGCTGCGCCGGCATGTCTATTGGATGCACCGGTGACGGCAACGATCCACTATGCATAGCAACAGTAACCAAGCATGAGTGTTGGAGATGAAAGCTCTGATGTGGTATCTTTACCACCGGACACTTGCTAAATTTGGACAAAGGGAGGATTCAAGGTAGAAGAATAAATAGGATGATGTATATATGAATCGGTGATTCAGAGCCATATTCATGTATCATACAGTTACATAAGAATATAGCCAGTGATTCTGTTTTTCACAGTATATATATATATATAACTATGATTTTGTCTTGCTATTTGCTACTGTGCCTCACCATAGATGTATTTAGAATCAGCCAATTATTACAATTATATGTTCTTGGTTGCTGCTGTATTGTTGTTATTGTATGAATAAGAAAATGGAAAAAATAATGTTGCTTGTATGAACCAGTGCAGTCTGTACCCAATGTTGATCTGCAATAAACATATTTAAAAAAAAAAAAATGAATATAATACAGAGCTTCATGTAACTTGAAACTGATTTATAGTACTTTCTATGCCGTGTACTAGGAATTAAAGGGATCATATTAGCCTACAAATGACATTAAACTTATTATTATAAATTAAAAACTTGGAGTTGAGTGCTTTTATCCTCCAGGACATCCCCGGTTAAAACACAGCATGAGCATGTAACACATGAATGTGAGCAGCCTTACTGTTTCAGTGCTTTGCTCAAAGGCACATCAACAGCCTGAGGAGACTCATTTATAGTACCAATAGAACGTAATGCCTCCAGTTAAGCTACAGTACAACATTTCTTTTTACACTTAAAGGCCCTGAAAACGTATTTCCTCAAACAGCTTCTTACTATGGGTAATGAGATCTTACACTAACACACTGTTCTGCCTATTTTAGAAACAGTTTGGGTTATTTTACATGATGATTTCTGGGTTTCTCACTGGTTTGATGTGGGCGGGGTTAATTAGAAAAAAACATTATGTCATGTACTGTATGTGCTGCAATCAGGATTTAGCATTTGAATCAGAATCTGATGAGAGCTGGTAGGTTGCTGGGCCACTGTCAATCAAATCTGATAAAATCAAACCCACACAATCCTTTTAACTGCGTGAGTGTTAAAGGCATAGTTTGACATTTTGGGAAATACGCTGAATTCACTTTCTTGCCGAGAAGATCAATACCCCCCCTTATACTTGTGTGTGTAGCTGGGGCCAGCAGGCAGTTGGCTTCACTAAGCATTATGATTGGAAACAAGGGTAAACAGCCAGCCTGGCTCTGGCCAAAGGTAATAAAATTAGACTACCAGTACCTCTAAAGCTCAGTAATTAGCACATACAGACATGAGTGGTATAAATCTTCTCATCGAACTCTCTGCAAAAAAAGTGAATAAACATATTTCCCAAAATGTCAAACTATTCCATTGAGGGCAGTCTGAGGAGAATATTTTAATGCTAATGCAAGGTTATAACAACATTTGAGGGAATAGCTTAAAACCTCTTTATGTCTTTAGGTCTGTATGTATCACGCATGTATGTTTGTGTTCTTCCGTTTACATTTTTCTCTATGATTCCACCTTTTATGAGACACTACCAGCAGTCCCCTTTTCTTAGACAGTTATTTAACTCAGAGCATGCAGAGCGTTACGTGTAGCTTAGTATCCTAAGTGTTGCTTTGTCTTTAATGATAATGCATGGGAGTTAAACAAAACTAATCTCCCGTGTTGTCTTTGCGTGCGTGTAATGTCCGTGTTTGTGAGAGTCACGTCAACAGCTCAGGCAGGGACATAAGCCAGGGAGTGGTCAATGTGAGGCAATTAGCCTTTCTCAGCACCGTGTTGCATAGGAAATGGTTTCTTGAAATCTAAAACCTTCATGTGTGGCAGGATGTCTGTCAATGAGTTAATATGCCGCACGGTCTCCTGCCAATTAATTACAATCAGGGAAAGAGTAATCTAATTCAGATGTGATTTCCTCTTGATTACTCAACTTAGTGGCAAATTATGCAAGATGGCCAAACTATTTATACGGAAAAAGCATGAGAGGAAGCAGATGACATCGGAGGGCTAGAAACAAACTTAACATTTTAATATTTCACTTTCCGTTGTACAGTATGTTAAGCACTGAACATATACTCATCGTGTTTTGTCCACAATTCAAAGATATTCAGTTTACTGTCATAGAGGAATGAAAAAAACTAGAAAATATTCACATTTAGGAAATGGGAATCAGCTTCATAAAATAGGACTAAAATCAATTGATCAATTATCAAAATAGTTGGCGATTCATTTAATAGTTGACAACTTATTGATTAATCTTTGCAGCTCTAATTTCCATTTCCTTCTGATCTAATTTAACTATTTTTCAGGTAACCGTGTTCACTTATTATTGACTGGTGCTGAGAGAGTGCTAAGGCACATTGTATTTCATTGCTGTGGTACTTCGTACTAATATGCATATGACAATAAACTTGAACTGAACTGAACTGAATAATGAAGCAAGCTTCACTTTGTATAAAGAAAATTACACTTCGGTCAAGAAAATGACCTAATGACCTTCCTCCAGGAAGTCATTTCTTAAGCTTTGGAGCCAGGCTAGCTGAATCTTGTTGTTATTCTATTCTAAGCTGAGCTAACTGCTGCTGGCAGTACCTTCATATTTATATTCAGACATTAGATTGGTATCAATCCTGTTCTGTGACTCTCAGCAAGAAAGCAAATTATGCATTTTTATTTTCAAGAAATGTCAAATTATTCCTTTAAATATAATTACTGACTGTAGGTGCTTTACAACTGAGATTAGTCTAGACTTTGTTAAGACGCATTGTGTTTTACATGCAGAAACTAACCACACACACACGCACGCACGCATGCACGCACGCACACACGCACACACGCACATGCACACACACAGAGAGAGACAGATTCACAGTTGAATGGTTCAACCAATCTATCTGGCTAAGGATAGAGAATGGAGAATGGAGGAGTCGGTGGGCAAGATTGGGATAACATGATAGGCTCTCTGAGCAAAAGTGCGAGCAATTGAAAATAAGCAGAGATGAATGAAGGAGAGATAGAGAGGGAAAATTAAGATGTCAGTGAGCTGGAGGAGACACAAAGAGGGCGATGAGGGAGTATGGCGCGGGGAGAGATGAGAAACAGAATGGGGACAGAAAGTGATCGGCGGTCAGCTTAGCTGGTGTTAGGTAGCCTCTAAAAGCACCGGTGGCACCGAAGAGAAAGCTTTTAGAGGCATGAGTAAGGTTTCAGTTTGTATTTGTCAGGAGAGCCAGTGACTTAACACACTTCAAAAGAAAATGAGGTGAAGGAGGTGGGGTGAGGGACACAACCGAGCGGCAGTCTCACTTGAAATAGAAGCTTAAAAGAGTCAATGAGGACTTTTCCATGAGTCATAGCGAATATGAATAGCTATCATGTGTAGTTATCCTGTGAAACAACTATTATTAGGAAAGCGCAGCTACCACAGGTCAGATGCTGCAGTGATTTAACAACTTCCACTGTTGCTATTTTAACAATCCATTGCTTTGTATCCGCTGTTGCTCATTTTGTTTAAAAGTATTTTGTGAGCTGTCTTTATATGTAAGAATTCCCTTTACGGGGTGAATTTTGCCTGGAAGGATCTGATCACTGTAAGCTTTCCAAAATGTCTCTGCCAAAATTCCTAAAGTGTGTTTCCTAGCTGGGACTCAGAAACAGAGCTAGAAGTAGGGCATGCGTGAGTCACCCCGAAAAACACCCCAAGTACTAAACTGCAAATCTTGAAATGTTATGTTAAAATGTTATCCGTAGCTATCTCCCATCTGCCTCTCATCAGCCTGTCCTGCACAGCTATCTCAATGTGGGGGAGCACAATGTTCACATTGCAGGGATTTAGGAAACTACAAAGACTTTTTATGTACACTGTAGTTTAGGCAAACTGATCAAAGCAGAGCTTCAGCTAAACATTATCCTGTCAGAGTTGCACATTATAAGCACTGCTCTTTGTTTATCAGTAATAACCAGAACTGTGGGCAGCTAAAGACAGAAAACTCTAAAACACTGTGAACGCCATGATTGTCAATGACAGAATCCCAAGAGATGCTAAGGCTATCTAAAGCTGGTCACATCATTTCCATCTCTGTTTCTTTTCTGTGTCTCTGGTTTATTTCAGCAGCACAGAAATAAACATGCGAATACAGTAGGATTTAAATGAAGAATATTTAAAAGGAATTGTAAAGAGAGGATGAGAAAATAAAAAAGGATGGGTGTTGTGTGGGTCGAGAGAGCTAAATGGAGCAGAAAAGAGTGAGGTGATCTAGTGTAAATGTGCACCAGCCAAACACACGTGGAGTTGAAGCCTTTCACTGGGACGCTCACCAAAAACACACACAAACAGACACACATCCACGCCTGGTTTCCTTTAATCTAACTCTCCCGGTGCACTGCGTCTCATCAGAGGTGCTTGTTTCTCTGCAAGCCGCGTCCGTCCGTGCAGACTGAAGGTGTGCTAAGAGACGCTCTGCTGGCCCTCTTTTTACAGCCATGGATGAACCTGCTCAGGAGATAAGACTGTTCAGCAGAGGAGTGACTCACCCATTAAACCTGGAAAACTGTTTGTGTGTGTGTGTGTGTGTGTGTGTGTGTGTGTGTGTGTGTGTGTGAGAGAGAGAGAATGTGTGTGTGTGCACGCATGCTTTCTCCTCACCAACACCAATAATAGCAGGTAAAAAATAGAACAGACAGAACCAAAATGCCATGCTCAACACTCGCCTGTTACAAAACCCAGAATAACAAGGCAATGACACGGTGGGAGTCAGGGCTGGAACTGGAATTACATAAGGAAACATGAGTTACATTATGGAAGAAAACCATACACATACAGTCCTTATTTGTAGAAATGCATGAGAGCAGCCTTAATCAAAGGATTTAAATATGGACCACACCTTAAACAACACCAGTTTTGTGAAAGTGTACTAAAAAGTGTTGATACAACATTAAGAAATATATCTATCCTAATCTTCTATGCCAGTGTTTCTGGGGTACTTTTTAATACTGCAGGGGGTACGGGAGATTTTTTATGCGTAATTCCTAAAATAATTATACTACAATAACTAATTAATTTAGTAATGGATTCCAAATATTTGAAATGTTGGCTAGCATTTAAGTGTTTTTCAGTTAGGTTGTTGTTTAGCCTAAAAGGGTGCAGCTGTTCAGGGGGTTCTGGGCTGAAAAAATATTTCAAAGGAGGTACATTATTGAAAGAAATTTGAGATCCACTGTTCTACGTGTGTTCACGTTCATAGGGTTTGTTCTTTAGCCTACATCTCTATTCTTTGATGCTGTAATCAACCTAACTTTGACAACTTAAAGGTGCTGTAGGTAGGATTGTGAAGATCCAGGACTTAGCCAAAACATTTGAACATCGACAACTTCTCTGTCTCTCCCCTGTTTCTGCTAAAGCTCAAACGGTCCCCTAAGCTCCTCCCCCCACAAGGGAGAGCTGTGCATGATAGAGTGAGTGTGAAGAAGGGGGAAGGGGAGGAAACCGAAACCTATTTGCAACTATTTGAAATGCGTGTGCCTGAGCAGTGATTGACACACAGTTAGACACCCCCCTATAACTTATATATACTTATAAGCCTATATACAGATCAGTCCCAGGTTGAAACTTCTGAAAGTTAAGTTGCACAACTAATAGTAATGTTTATGTATGTTTAATGTATGCCTTAGTTTGAGGTTGTTATTGCATTTCAGAAAATGTTTTCTTTAAAAACAATGTAATATGGCACTTAAATGCGCTTAATATGTTTAGTTTTTTGATAGATGATATTGTAAGCAATGTAGGCAATAACAATGTTGCTTTTTCCGAAAATTAAACCAAACTATTGTATATTGCTCTTCAATAAAACAAAAGTATTTCTTATCTGAATAATCGGTAGAATACTCGATTACTAAAATAATTAGAGATGCACCAATAGACTGGCCGGTGACCGGAATTGGCCGGTTTTCACATGCTCGGCGATGACCGGCGATCAGCAGGTCAGTCTGACATATGCCGATTTCATGCCAATGAACAATTAACTGACAACATAAGTTATACGAGTAACAGTTCTCAAGGACGCACGCACACATGGACACGACAGCACAGTCTTCCTTTCTCTCAACTTTTCCGCCGTGTGTCCCGCGTACCCACTCGCGGTGTGAAGCACGTGTCCGCACTATTCTCGCACATGTAGGGAACCTCGTGAATTAACCTGCAACATGTCAGCTGTTTGGAAATTCTTCAGCGTGTGTGCAGAATTTAACAAATTTGCAATATGCAACCCTTGCAAGGAAAAAGTAGGGCGTTGAGGGACGACACCAAAAACCAAAATCACATTTTTTTAGTTGGATATTGGATGTGAAAAGATGGTTATAACATTGCTCTTTAGATGTTTAGATGTTATATTCTTTTTGCAAACCTTACAATTTACAATTTAATTACAATTGTTGTACAGTGGGATTAGGAAGGATGGAAGGAGTTCATTGTAGATTTATGCCAGGATTAAGTAAGTGAGCAATAGTTTGTTTTCATTTTAGCTTTGTTACAAATATTTTCAATGTATGGCCTCTAATGAGGACTATAACTGTAAAAGACCAGACTATTGGACACCAAAGTTGTGAAAAGTTTAAAGCCCACTAAGAACCTCCAATGAGAAAGGCTTTAATATCTGAGAAGAGATAACGGTTGCATTAAGAAGTAGAAAAACAGTCATTCTCCTTTTCAAAGTTTCATTTTCCAAAAGATGCAACACTTCTAGTCTATTTAAAAAATAAAATGCAATTCTTGCTCAGACAAGTCTACAAAAAAACACTTCCATGGTTGCAAGAGCTTACCGGGACATATTCTGCTGATAGTTGTAAATTGACTGGATCCAATTCACAAAATGAATTACGGCTAGAACATACCCTGCAGGAACTCTGACAAAATAACAACACCATAATCACATTACTTCCTAATAGCGCTTTAATGGTGAGACGCTGACATATTAACCCACTGTCTCCATTTACTTTGTCTTTTTTACATCTTTGTGTCTCTATCAGCTGCCTCATTGTTCACTCACTCTCTTTTTACCTCTCCATTCATTCTATTGAGTCATCCATAATACATCTTATTATTTAGTCACAAGAGGACTGCTTATGATCTTATCTAAAAAGTCATAACATGGGTGCAATACATTTAGAGTAATGACAAAAAAAAAACAATAATGGCATTCAAGAGATTTTGTGGAGACTCATTTCTCCACAAGGTTCACTTTGCAACCACCATAATATACAACAGCAAGTTATTCAATATCAATCAATTAATCAATGGCTACAAGACATATGGTTAGTTTATCTCTTCTTTTGCGGAATGTATTCCATATATTTTTTTTCCCATTTCTGCATCCAAAGTCTAAATGACTTACTTCCACAGCTTCTCTGGGGACCAATCAACCAATGGCTTATCGGCTATTAGGCAACCAACCAAGCGAAGCAGGGGGAAGGCTACTGGGCCGACCTGCCCCATCAGTAAATCAGTGCACGTGTCACTCAGAACATAGAGCAATGACAGCTGACCAGATTGGGCCATTAACAACCTCCAGGAAGGAACAGGTAGAGGACCTTATTTGAACTCTACGGGCGAGGAGGAATGTCTGCATATCACTCTGTTCATCTGTCTGTCTGTCTGTGTGGGTCACCCAACTACTTATATGCAGCCATTGTTTTGCCTCTAGTTGGTGTGAATTATGAGGTAGGGAAAACAACAGATTAATGTTGCCCATTTCAGCCTCTCTTCGCCATTGAGTAAATAGCCTTGTTTATCTCCAGGAATAGATTTCCAGGCTCAGCCTTGTAAAGTTGTGAGGAAACGGCCAATTCCCATTTGAACAGTGACATAATATTTATGTTGGGTAGATGTAATGTAAAAGTATTCACGGAAAATACCTGGATTGGGATTTAATTTACACCTAAATCAAATTAAACTTTTTTTTTCAGCCTACCTGAGATTATTTCAAATATGGATGAACTAATCCCACTTTTCCTCCCGCAATACCGATACCTAAACTAAGGTTCTGCCAATAACAAGTCCATATCCAATACCAGTGCTCTCTTTTTCCCAAATTTGCCAAGGAAACTATCATCCAGGAGCTGAAGATGATACAGCTATAACAAGATGTGGTATAGATGGAAGAGGAAGGAGCGGTGCACGATACTGTGATTTTGTTCCAGATGCAATGTGTTCCTCTGGCAGCTGAAAACATCTAAATTTAGACACACCCCTCGTCTCCCCTTCCTCTTCTCTACATCGTCAGCCACTCCTAGGCTACTCATCCACACTTTCCCCTCCGTTGTGCTCTCCTCATCACCACGAACACAGAGACATGAAAGCCCCTGTGGTGAAAATATTGACAGCTCTCCCTGCGTCAGTGTCAGCTGTGCCTCAGTGCACTGAGCATAGAGTGTGTGTGTGTGTGTTGAGTACTGAAGCAACAGACATATCAGTGATGGGAGTCAAAAACAGTTAATGAAACAAGATAATGATACAGGATTTAGGTGTGTGTGTGTGTGTGTGTGTGTGTTCGGGCATGTGAATGACTGTATGGGCCCTATTTTAGCAATCTAAGTGCACGGCGTGAAGCGCCTGGTGCAACTGCGTTTAGGGCGTGTACGAATCCACTTTTGTTAGTTTAACAGTGGAAAAAAGGGTAAAAAGGGTTGTACTTAGTGTCTTCATTAATCATCGGTGTGTTTTGGGCATATGCATGTACACATGCAATAAACCAATCGTAGTGTCATCTCCCATTCCCTTAAAAAGCCAGGCGCGTTTGTACCATGGCGCATTGCTATTATGATGGCAGATTTGCTAAGCAGGAAGGAGAGATTTTCAGGAGAAGAAACTGATCTGCTTGTGCGTGGAGTGAAAGCACGCGAGCAGATCATATTATAATACTATTTCACATTGTAATACTTTTATTACATTTTTTTGCATGTTTGTGTGCTGCTGCTGTGCGTCCCTGTGTGTGTGTGTAACAAGCATAGTGTGTGCAAGCTGTGCACGAGCCTAGGCGCGCATTTTACAAATGCGCTGTTAAAATAACTAAGAAATGCGTTATTGACTTTAGACCAGGTTTTTGTTGGTCAATGGCGTGATCACTTCCCGTTGCCTCAAGATAGCAATACGGCAATAATTCACCTGAACACACCTCCCTGTAAGACCAGCACGCCTATGGGCGCAGGCGCATTTGCTATTTAAACGACGTGGGCGCTGGACGGGAAATTGACAATTGGGTCAGCCTTAAACTAGCAAAGACACTTGCGTTGGGCTTTGCGCTGCGCCTGGTGCAAGATAGGGCCCTATTTGTGTGTTCCTGTGCACATTGCCCATTAGCCATATGGAACATGTATTAAGTAAACTTTTTATTTCATTTTCATCCAAATTCCTCTGCTGTTCACACGTAAATTCACAGCTGTCATTGCCGAGAGTAATAGAGAAAGCCAACCTGCCTGGACGTTCAGAGCATTAAAAAGAGGATAGAGCTACTTTGGCTGATGGGACAGATACCATTCCTTACACATTGAGGTCCCACTAGGAAATTATGTCCTTAGCATTAAGTCGCAAAAACTGTATTGAAAGTTAGTACTGAACTTTGCTTTGTTAGATTCTTAAGACTTATTCTCCGAGGAGATATTTTCTGATCTCAATCATAACTTTACCAATCTTTATATTTTGTTTTTTTGGTTTTACTTTTTGTTTATTTGGTTCAGGCATATATCTCGTGCAGCTATTAAGACACCAAATAATATATATGTGTGCTAAGTTTGCTATATTTTGTTAAATATGTGTGAAATTAAGAGTCAAATTATGTCTTATAGAAAACATGGTGGTATAAGCTTACAATGATAGTATATATTTTTCTTTCGAACCGCAACTGAAATAAGTCTTGGACTAATTGACATTTTTGTTGTTGGGTGTGGGGAGATGGACAACATCACTGACAGAAGAATGAAGGAAGTTTTCAACTGCATTGAAGTGAGTTGTGTCCCCTGCCTCTCAGCCATATGCCACATGTTTTTCCTACTTCCCACCAGAAGTGACTGGGTTTGTGTCCTCTGCTGTGGCGCAAAACTAGAAACACTTTTGTTGCAGCTGCACAGTATGTGTAATTATACCCCACAGGACCCATACTACAACAGAGCACTGCTATCATTGCCATACAGCCACCATACATACTAGCTGCTACTGCCATTTCAGACACAATAGTGTTGCAGGCTTTTAAAAAGGCTCATTACACTGGTAATACCACAAAATATAAAGCCAGTGAGAGCTTGTTGAATTAGATATTACAGGTAATTTAACTGAGGTAGTGCATCAAATACCCACTGGAGGGGATTATGGTAATGTTATTGTGTATACACTGAAACAATCCCTGTTCTGTTAGGCCAGTGTTTGCATCCGTTTCAATTTAACTGCATCAGGAAAACATTTAATATTTTTAAAGGCATGAACAGTAATTTAAATGTTAAAGCCGAGCCAGGAGGGTACTACATTGTATTAGGGACAAAAATATTAAGGAGCCGGCGGTGAAAAAAGTCAGACTTTACGAGATTAAAATTAAAGTCATAAATTTACGAGAATAAATTCTCTCAGAATTCTCTGAAATTAAAGTGATACATTTGCGAGAAAAATACTCTGAGATTAAAGTCACAGATTAACAAAAAATAAAAAAAAATTGTCAAGCAACCGCATCGGTTCACTTTGCGAGGTTGGATCAACCTCATCACACCACAGACGCCACCGCTGCTTGCGGTGTATTATTATGCCTGCAGTGATGATCCGTCGTACTACAAATCCCATTTGAATTGCCTGTACTGTAGATGTAACCAGTGATATCCTTATCTGTCCATTGCGCTGTGGCGAAAAAACAGGGAGTTATGGTATGGTAACTCTATTATTGAAAATAATGAGATGCCCGCACTCAGCTAATACGTTTATTGTGCTGCAACGTTTCAACCCTGCTGGGTCTTCCTCAGGCAATTCATCAGTTGTATCCAGCCCCTTTTTGCCCTGCACCTCACCGGTGGGGATGCGCACACTACCACTACTGCTCATGGTAACTCTATTAACCAGCGGCGCAGCCAGATCAGGTGCGCCCGGCCAAGTGCGTCAGCAGTGTGCCAAACGCACTTTCTGTAATTTCGTAGCCAGGCTTCCTTGTCGTACACCTGTGGCAAACTTGGGTATGAGGTTGGATCAGAAAGAAGGCATTATTATAGGTGGGTGCATTAGAGGCTGTGGCTATCGTGGCTTATTACATTCACTACTTTCACAACCCTTCAATCACAGAGAAGCTCTCCCCTTCGTGACGCACTGACGGAAATTATTGTCAAATGAAATCTTTACTTGAACTTTAGTTTTGAACCTGAACAACCTCTAGCAATACACAAGCACACATAGGCAACCTGTAGGCTATTATAATAAACCGTGTGGAGCTACAGGCCAGCCTAAAACAAGAGGATGTGTACAGCTGTTACCTCGTTACCCGGTGTTAAGGCTGGGGACACTGGGTGAAACACTGCCGCAGGAACGGACGGTCCTGAGGGAGTTATAAACGGAGCGAGAAGTTTTAAGTGATTCACAATTTTTTCATTGAGCTGTGTAAACTGTTTTCAGTCAACTGTGTCAGTCTCCCACACACCACGCAGAACAAACTGTGTAGATTAAGTAGTACAGTCTGATGCTGGTTGCACAAAATGTAACCAGCGCATCTGCTGTGCGTAATTGGCTTGACAGTGACATCATTACTGCAGTTAGAGATGCAGAGGGAACAGATACCTGCTGCCTTCAGGTGGCTGTAAAGAGAGTCACCAAAGGAAAGAAAGGGCCTTACAGTAGTTATGGCACCAGAGAAGTGTTGATATTTGCACGTTGAAAAGAACCCTTCCTAGCGCCTGCAAGCTATTATAGCAAAAACTACCCAAAATAGCACAAACTCGGTTGGAGCACAATTCAGTCTCTTCAATGTCCGGATGTTTATAATAATATGTTGATTCTGGGCTAAAATCACTAGTATTTCCTTATTGCTAAATCTGATTGCAAAGATTAACTTGATTAGGCCATCCACTGCAGTGTGGTTTCCTGAAAAACAAACTATTTTTCCAACTTTTTCCCAATTTACGACTTTAATCTCAGAGAATATCCAATTTTTTTCTCTCGTAAATTTACAACGTTAATCTCTGAATATTACCCCCCTCCCCAGCTTTGTAATTATTCATTATTTTCCTACAATCAGTCACTCCAGAAAAACGTGATTATGCAATCGCATAATTCAATGCATAATCAGCCAAAGTCCGCATATTTATATGGGGGCCGCATTTTTTCAAATATGCCGCACTTTCGCCGTATAAATTGTCGATTTCCGCGCAAAATATGCGGGGCTTGCATGATTTCATAATCCCTGCTGTCACATTTATCTTAGCAGAAAGTTGAAAAATTTTGCGTTTACTTCACTCAAGAGCAGCCATTTTCCCCTGTTGCCATGGGAACGTTATGAAGTGAACATCATCAAAAAGCAGGGTGTTGGGGGAATCACTTTTTGTTCTCTTTTTCATTAAACTGCAGTTTTTGCAAGTTCCCGCAATTTTTGCAAGTTCTCGCAATTTCATTGCATAAAATTACATAATAACCTGCAAGGATTTTTGCCTGCAACAATCACACAAAAAATCTTCATTTTTCTGGAAGGACTGGCCTTGATAAGCCGTCGTAGTTTGGTTATTAAATGTCTAACATATTCAAAATTCTATCTTCAAAAAAAGAAAAATATCTAGTGATAGAAAGTATTTAATGTGGCCTCAAAAGTCATGTTAAGGAAAATGAGAATGAGACAGACACTGACAGTGAAGCTTAATTTAAAGAGTTTACATCCAACGGAATCATTTCAAACTGTAAACTGACCTTGTTGGTTGAGCTGTTGTGTGCTCCTACTCCACTGGGACAACCCCACAATGGCCACCATCTTGGCGCCCAGACTGGAGCGCCGCTTCTTGTTGCCAGCCAATGACGTGGAGTCCGGGCCCCTGCTGCCGGGACTCTTCTCCAGGTTGTACATGGCCCCAGAGATGCTGGAGGAACGCACCACATTCCGAGCTGCTGCGCTCAGCCCGCTAAGGCCGCTCAGCCCGCCCGGGCTGGGCACCTCCACAGAGCTACTAAGCATCATGGTCCTGCTGGACTGGAGGGCCGATAGGCTGGGGAGGAGGGCCTTAAAGTTGGAGCGGGGCTGAGGAGTGAAAATGAAAGAGGAAAAAAAAAACAGACGTTAAGGTGAGGGTAAAAGTAGAGAGGAGATGTTATGGTGGGACAGCTCAAATAAAGGACATCTTAATGTGCAGTGTCTCTGGTGTTGAAATACACCGAAATAACTTGTCTTACAGATGCAGTAGCTCCCAGAGGCTGAAGGACACAGTTTAAATTTTGGTTTGGTTTTCAATAAATTGAAACTAATTGCAGAGGCAGCAAAAATGACTTCCTACCCCACAAAAGACAAATAAAAAGTGAAAAGCTCTGACAAGTCTTTTTGATCTCCAACAGTTTTGCAAACTGAGAAAACAAAGAACACAAAGGTCAGCAGATGAGGACAGTGCAGATGGCAGCAGACTGTTCAAGTGAGTTAAGAAATATCTCCAGTCACACACGCACACAAATGTCAGGGCTGGCCTGCTGTTGAGGGGTGACCTTGTCAGCTGGTATTTGTCTTGTGTGTGTTTTTGGAATCTTATTCTGTGTCTGACCTTAAACAGTGACACATGATAAACTCTGCAGCTCAAGTCACCACTGGTTGGCTGAATCCTGGGAGGATCCTAGTGGGTGTGTGCGCACACCTTGGCTATACTTTGATAAACTTTGTAATAACTAACTGATGCACACACAGAGGTACAACTCTTACAACAGGCCTTTTTTCACGGCAGATATTTTGATATAGTAGGAAAAGCATAGGTGTTACTAGTGACATGACATGGCATGACAGTGTGACAGCATGCACAATAACAGGACCCTGAAACTGAAGCCGCCAGCATTCATTTTATTATTTGCAACTTTGCTTCTCCTAATGTGACAATGTCAAAATGTCTTCTGTGAAAAAATGACTATTATCCTTCTGCATCTCCATCACAGAATATAGCTCTCCTCTCTTTTACTCTTTTACTTTTCTCTCTCCTAACTTTAGAGAGATTATACTGAGGCTAAACCGACAGCCCAAGGGCACATTAAATATGTAGATGCACTGTGGCCAACATCGTACTTTCGCTCTATCTTTATTAATATTTCTCCTTCTTTTCTACTTTTCCATATAACTTCTCTTTCCACCTGCTTTATCATTACAGTCCCTGCAATAATTTTTTTGTCTTCTTCTCCTGTTTGTTTTTTTACACAGAAAATACAGCAACGCCGTCTTTTGCTGTCTCAGAACCTTCTTAAAGTGCCTTACAAAATTGAGTTGATGCCACAAGTCTAGCTCTGGTTGTTTACATGCTTTAACCCTTGTGTTGTCTTCCCGCCAACCTTGAAAAAAACATTTTTGATGCCTTTTTTCGATGTACTATACTATGGCTATCTTCGACATACTATACTATGGCTTTTTTATCATTTTTTTTGTAAAGGCAAGTTTGAAATCCATTGGACTAACGGTTCTAGAGATATGCGCATAACACCCACACAGACAGACAGACAGACAGACGTTCCTGCAATTTATAGATAGATGATCCCTACAAGTTAGAATCAATGTTTCCTGTTGAGACAATGAATGTGACGCCTAAGTTTTCACCTTGTTTAGATAGACCTTTTTGTTTAACCAGAAACAGCCCTGAAATTGCCAACTCCAAACTCACCAGACTCCATTTAAATAAACAATACTTTTAGCGTGTATAGAGCCAGCATCTTTTCACATGAGTGAATTAAGGGTTTATTTCAACCAAACCAGAGTGGTGATGGTTGGAACAGAAAGAAAGGATAGACAGACCAAGACGGCTTTTGATTTGTGGTTTCTGTTTGGTTTCTGTCGACTTTGAATGAATCGTGTTTTAGAACGATAAAATTACTGTTTATTTAAATGGAGTCTGGTGTGATGGCGATTTCGAAGCGGTTTTGTATTAAACAAAAAGGATCTTACTCTTTACCAAAAAGGTTGACCTCTGTAGGGATCCATTCCATAATGTTGTAAAACACACAAGTACTTTTAGTGGACGTAAATTGTAAGTGCGAAATTGCCCATTAACTGGAAACAATAAAATGAATAGGGGAGGGTTAGAGAAGGCTGCAAGAGGGATCGTGTTTTACAAACAGAATAATTCAGCTTTCACTGGAACAATTTTAAAGATTGTTGTTCCTATCAGTCACTTAGGGCGCTTTCACACCTGCCTCGTTTAGTTCGGTTGAATCGCACTAGAGTTGTTTTTTCCCCTTGGTGCGGTTCGTTTGGGCAGGTAAGAACGCAGCAATCGCACTGGGATGCGTACCAAAAGTGGACCAACCAAGCGTATGTGACCTGCTTGAAGAGGTGGTATGCTTTCAAACAAACTCTGGAGCGGTTTGTTTGTGGTGAGAATGGGATCGGACCGCTGACTACTGGATGTGTACTCCACAAGTCTGAGCTAAACGGCTCCTGTAGTCCTGTTGCAATCTGTAATGTGGCAGAGCAGCAAACTGTAGCAGCTTGAATGTTTCTCTCACAGAAATAGACAGCAGTCAAGCTAGCTGTCCGTCACTCGCATCTGCGTGGTCAAACCAGCCGCCGCTAAAGTTGGACACAGACACCGGTCGAGCAGAGCGAAGTCTCGGTGACCTGAGCATACGTAGTAACATCGCTCGCGAAACAATGTCTGATTATTTAAATGAGCTGGTTTGACCATGGAGATGCAAGAAATATGCACTAGTCCAGAACACAGGATCTTCTTCCTGTATTTACTTTCTTGCTCCCGCCCCAGACACATCTGACCAATAAGCGGAGTGAACGTGATTTGTAAGGACGTATTTTGGTACACTTAGATTTTTCCAGGTGTCAAACGAAACCGAACCAAGGGGAAACCGCTCCAAGTTTACGAACTCATCAACTGATTCGGACCAAAGCAAACAAACATGTAGGTATATAGTAGGTGTGAAAAAGGCCTTAGACACAAAAACATTGGAAAATAGGGTCCAGGTTGAAAAATACTGAAGTTACCCTTTAATGATGAGAACCTCCGTCTGTCTGTCTGTGTGTGTGTGTGTGTGTGTGTGTGTGTGTGTGTGTGTGTGTGTGTGTGTGTGTGTGTGTGTGTGTGTGTGTGTGTGTGTGTGTGTGTCTAGCTGGCGTAAGACATTGTTTCAAAGTAAAACAAGGTGAACTTAAGTGCACTGTATATATGTTTTGCTCCGAGGACATCTACACTGACATTGTGACATTGTGACAAGTGACATTGGACAAGTGACAATGGTAACTGTGTTGGTTTCATAGCCGAAGAAATAAAGTGTTACTTGCTTAGTTGTGAGTTTGACATGCAGATATTAATCTAGTTAGAGAAATAGTTCAACATTTTGAAATACGCTTATTTGCTTACAGTTTACTATGCCGCTAGAGCCAGGAGATGGTGGGTGATCGTATTTTTTCAGTAATGATCATTTTTAACTGCACTGACAAATGACCTATTTGGTTGTAGTTGCCAGACCTTCCTCCACAGCGCTGCGGAGGAAGTCCACACAACATTCTGGGATAGGAGAAAAACGTGCTCTGGTTCATTGGCATTTCTTTAATCCAATCACAATTATCTTTGCCGCCGCTAGGCGCCGGATGCAGGTACAGTGCCTCTGTGTGTACCCTTGTCAATATTAAGGGAAAATAAAGAGAAATCTGCATGTGGTGTTAACTCTGTTGATGAAGATGCCACTATGTACCTGTCCCCACACTGTGTTTTGCTGGGCCTAAAAGTATAACCTGGAGACCATCTATCTTCATCTCTGTGCCAGACAGCTCCCCTGCAATATGTCTCTGTGCTCTCTAACTTCTCATCTCAGAGGTCATTTATTTCTCCTCCCGTCAGCTAATCGTCCCCCTCCACCCAGCCTGGTGGCTATCAGCCCCTCCTCAGCACCTCGACACCACCTGTCTCCACCCAACACCAACCCCTGCTGTGTACGATCTGGCCTCTGAATTTTTATGAGCGTTACACCATGTCTAAACAGGAGGCGTAGCGCTAGCAGTGTGTCAGCAGAACATCAGCTAAGTCCTCCAATGCACACACATTCCAAGACACACTCGGTTACTCGGTTTTGTGGCCATTTAAACAGTATTCAACAAACCTGTTCCTGAGCTTGAGAGGTAGGCAGGCAGATTCCTTTACCCTCGTACAGAGCCAGGCTAGCTGTTTCCTGGGTTCTAGTCTTTGTGCTAAGCTAAGCTAACTGGCTGCAGCTTCAACAGACAGATATGAGAGTGGTGTTGCCAATCCTCTCATGTAGCTCTCAGTAAGAAAATGCATGAGCACATTTTTCAAAATGTCTAACTATTTCTTTAACAATTTACAAATCAGAACCCCAAAAACGGCATTAGATTTTGTATAAATGACAAAATACTGTCAATACACCAACTGTCAAGCAAAAATCTCTGTTGGCAAGCTACAGCGTAGAAGACCATAAAACGCAAACATAAAAATGTGGCCTCTCATTTCAGCTTCTCCTATAAACACAAAAGTCACAACCTGGTAATTAGATATGGCTTGGCGATCTATTAATGGTCTCTTTAAAGTTGCTCTCATATGAAGGCCACATTGCCACTGCCAGTCATTTAATTAACCTACAATTTAGCTGCAAAGTACATAGTAAAGATATACTGTAGGTCTAGAGTGTCTTGTCAGAAAGTAATCAATATAAAGCTGAGGTGAGTAATGCTAATAAATATCAACATACATTTGAATCACTAAACAGTTTTTCTATTGACTTTTTTAAACTTGTTCTTATTCAATGTTTTTTGCCTCTTTTTTTAATTTGTTTTTACTTATTGCCTCCACTCACTGCTTTTACTATTGTGTTACTTTTTCTAATTATTTTTTTTGTGTGTTTGGTGTTTTGATGTGTCTTTGCCAAGCGTTTTTGGCTGCTGCATGCCAAATTTCCCATGTGGGACAGTAGAGTGAGCTGAATCATAGCTAGCAGAGAAGATACATATCCATCAGCAATGCACTGGTCATTCATTGGTGAAATGCCATCAGACATTTAAATGGCAAATAATCAGCATGTTATCCTACTGACTAAGATCTGTCTAGACTATTACGTTACCACGTGTGGTTATCAGAATGTCAACAACAAGCGTTTACCATGAATTGCGGTGCATCACTCTTAATTTGATAAAGGCCATCCTGGCTGAAACATAAGAGTATTTTTAAACTAATTTTTACGAGCTTATATTATTCAAACGGAAAATTATAAGTGTGCTTCCCTCGTTTTTTCCAGGTAATTGGTAGGGATAGACCGATTATAGACCCTGGCCAATTATCGGGCCATTTTTTGGCAATTTGCAGATTATCTGTATTGGCGTTATATTTGCATGATAAGCGATAAAGTTAATTAATTAAAAAGTGTGCTACTTTGGCTCCGCTACAGCTCTGTGTCTTCTTTCTGCTTCGGTTTCACTCACCTCTGAGTCTGACTTAATGTCCCGCCCACAACACCATCTGACTATCTTTTACTGTGAATTATGTTAACAGTTTCTAATTGATTAAATAATTGCTTAAAGCATTTAAACAAAGTTTTGTGTTGGAGTTTGTAACATTCCAAAATCTTAATTTTGACTTAAAGATTTTCATTTTCACTGTATCGGTTCCAAATATCTGTTTCAATAACTACTAATAATCGGTATCGGCCCTGAAAAAACAGTATCGGTCAATCCCTAGTAATTGGTATCACAATCTGAACTATAGGATACAGTACATAATGTACATATTAAGAAGGATGATGACCAAAATGATAAAAAACTGAGTTTAAAAAGATACATGATAAGCGATTTGCGCAGAGAGCAAAGCGCAGCGCAGGTATTCGTCAACAAGGGTGGCAAGGAAGCTATTTCCCGTTGCTAGGTAACAACATGCGGTTATCTCATTGGTTGCGCTTTCGAAAGGTCAGCGGCAACTAGGTCAAAGTTGAAATAATTTGAACTTTGAGCGTAGTGCAAAGTGGCCAATCCGCTCTCTCTTTAGGAAATCAATGTATCAATGTTTTGCTGCCTATCATGTGTAGGCGGCTTTAGTGAAGGTATCATTGTATGTTACTTATATGTTGCTACAACATTTATGAAACTGCATAAATGCAGATTTTCTTTGTTACATTTTACATCCCAGACATGTTGTGTAAATGCGATGTGCAATGAGTGCAAGAGAAAAATAAATTCTTGACAAACAGGCAGGACAGGCATGAGCTGTAATGCACTTTGTGTTGAGGCTACCATGGCAACTTCCCAGGTTATGATAATGTACTGTATGTGTTGGCCCGGCTGCCATTGTGTTGGGCCTGGTGCCGTGTTTGTGTGTGGCTGATGTATCTCTCTGATCATAAGGGGTCACTTGAGGCGAGAAGACAGAAGGCTGGCTTTGCGCACACACACACACACACACACACACACACACACACACACACACACACACACACACACACACACACACACACACACACACACACACACACACACACACACACACACACACACACACACACACACACACGGAGTAAAGAGTGCCAGGCTGTAGGACCACTGAGAGCCAAATGGATTACATACAGAGAAACCCAGCGTGGTGCAAACACACATATGCCGTACTGAATGTACGTGCCAGAGCGTGGCAGAAGAAAGAGACGAAATATTGAATGACAGGGGCCGTTGACACTGATTCACATTGAAGACTTCTGTTAAACACTCTGCTCTGACACAGATTCAATTTCTTCAGTGTCGCATTGACCGAGAGTACAGTGTATCAGACAAAAACTGACCAGATTGCCCACAACCCCATAAGATATTCAAGTTTCCCATTTCATTTCATATTATTCCTTGCACACACACACACACACACACACACACACACACACACACACACACACACACACACACACACACAACACACACACACAAACACACACACACACACACACACACTTGAATCAAATGCTAACAGCCGTGAAATGAACAGAAAAAGGAGTTCATAAGGAGCTTTCGCTTTGCCTCTCACATTGGCACAATCACATTTTTTTATCCAATAAAATCTTTAATGAGGGGAGTCATTGAGTCACTCCCTCTACATCACCTTGTGATGGCAGACATCATTTTGATCCGTCACACCATGTTTTCACACAAATTGCCTGGATCATGCTGAATCAGCCATGGCAGGGAAGCAAAGGTTTACATTTTCTCCATCATAGCTACAATTAAAGGGCCAAATTAGATCTTGTTAAAAAAATAATAATTATAATATAGCATTGAAATGCTTAATTAAAATGTGCAGCACATACCTGTGGCCAGTGATAAACAATAAATGAACAGATGGATAAGATGTCTTCTAATCAGAAGGTAAATAACAGTTAAAGACCATTTGTCATTAAAACAGAATGGATCATAGTACTAACGTATTTAAAAAAAAGAGGTAAAGGTAAAGGTACTTTATTTGTCACATACACGTACATGTAGCGAAATTCATTCTCTGCATTTAACCCATCCCTCAAGGGAGCAGTGGGCAGCCAATGACAGCACCCGGGGACCAACTCCAGATCTGAGCCAGTGCCTTGATCAAGGGCACTGCCTGGAGAACCTTGTACATGTTTTTGATAATAATAATGCATACTAGAATTACCAGTGGCGCTAGAACTGCTACTGGTTGTGTTTACCTGCATCCACTCAGCAAAAATGAAGGAGCACAAAAAGCATGGCTAACACCTTAGCAGGCTATTTCTGTGAATGATGGTGTTGTGTTAATATGGCAGTTTTTATAGGTCTACTTTTTACGAACATCTTTTCTCAATAAAAATAACATTTTACAGTGCTAACATTTGTTGTGTGTAGCTTAAATGTAAAACTTAGGAAGCTTATTTTTGTTAGTATACAATAACATTAGACATGGTTTCAACACTTTAACGCTAATTGACATATTTGTGTGGTAGTTAGCATGCTAACATTTTGGAATTTGAACACAAAATTTGCTTGTTATTGATTATTTTACAGTGCTAACATTTGTTATCATACTAAAAACATTATCCGTTAAAAGTGCATTATGGTGTTTTACAACTTGGGTCTTATTTTCATAGGTTTTGCATTAATAGGGTTATGAAAATATGGTAGTCACCTAAGTTACTCCAGAGATCTGGGAAGACAGCACCATTACTACAACAAAATCTGATTGTGAAATGCTGTGCAAAAAATCATGAGCGGTCAAACAATGCAAGGCAGTGTAGAGCAAGCTAACCAGAGCCGGCCCGAGGCATAAGCGAATTAAGCGGCTGCATGGGGCCCTCAGGCCACCAGGGGGCCCCCAATCGAGTGTTGTTTTTTCTCCTTAACATTCGCCGACGGTCCCATCTGCGCTCCCGTAGTTCAGAATGGGCCCAGCCCTCCCCCCGCGCGTTTGCCATGGAGATACACAAACAACATGGCAGTGACAGCAGCTAATATTAGTTATTTTCTTAACTAGTCGTTTCATTACTTACTTAACCGTAATCTCCGCCGAAATGACCGGCAACACATGGTGCTCTTTACCCAGCTCAAAGTCACCTATTCTCGAATAACTGAAGCACGAACTACCGCTGACCTGACGGAGCGAGTATTGGACGGAGCACCATGGAGCACCGTCAGCTGTTGAGGAACTCGGTTGCAGCTCAACACATCTACTAAAACGCGCCATTAACCCGCTGATACGACCGAGCTGTGACAGAGGTCTGTAGCAGCTTAAACAACTAGCAATTGCCGCTTTATAGCACGGAGCTCCTCTTCAATGTTTTTCTTTTTTTTTTTTACCGCTAGTTACTACGATGGAGCTTGCTACAGGTATGCTACACTCATGAGACCATGGCATGTTAATGTACGTTATTCAGCAACAGGTGAAAACAGGAGCAAGTCAAACTACTAAACAACTAAAGTCAAAATGAATTGAACTTTTACTGAGGAAGAGAAGTGAATTACCTGTATGTGTGAAAACAGCTTTATTTCATGCATCCGTTTAGTTGTTGTTGATAGCATAATTATATAATTTGTTGAATACATAGCATATGATTTTGTCATTCTTTTACCGAGGGCGCCCCCCCAATACAATGGTAGGGAAAACACTCAAATGAATTTGCATAAAATTGGCATGAATAATCATAATGGTATACATGTCCCGTGTGTGTGTGTGTGTGTGTGTGTGTGTGTGTGTGTGTGTGTGTGTGTGTGTGTGTGTGTGTGTGTGTGTGTGTGTGTGTATGTGTATGTGTGATCTTGTCATTTATTTGTCATCTGCAGATTGATTTTAAGTAGGGGGGAAGAATTGATTTAAATCATGAATCAGATTTTTTGTGAAAAAAATCAGGGATTTTTTTGAGGGCATATCGCCCAGCCCTACTTCCTACTAACACAGTGTATGTCCGGCAAACCCACAGCTGACAAGCACGCAGCTAAACTAATTGATGTGGTTGCTAACTCTCCCAGAAGGGTGGACTTGGACTTAGTCGGCTGATTGTTAACGGTTAATAAGCGGTTAACACGGGCGGGCTATCGGTCAGGACAAAAAATCTAAATATGCATCCCTATCAGGATAAATAGAGAACATGAAGTCCTGTGGGATTGAACGTGTTGTTTGGCCCTGAAGCCCAAGTAGTTGTGTGAAGTCACTACCTTATTAAGTCAAAAAGCCAAAGGCTATGAATCTGAACAAATTTAGGTATTGCCCTTTCTGAAACTGACCATCCCAAAAATGCACCAGAATACAGGAAATCACATCTATCACATTCACGGTTTGCACCCACTTTTGCACAAATAGAGTAGGGGGGGAGGGTCCTTATGCATCTGTGTCCATGGGGACAGTAGTTCATAAACCGTCACTGTATTAATACATAACCTCACTGTATTAATTTATAATGTAACATTATAGTGTGTATTTGTGTCAATAATCGTCAAGCACAGGTGACTCCGCGTGGTGGGAGGGGGGGCCCCCAAATAAAATTTTGCTTAGGGCCCCCAAAAGGCTCGGGTCGGCACTGAAGCTAACAATTTATGCAGATTATCTAAACTACTTAATTTGGAGGTAAAAGCCCTATCAGACCTCTTGTTAGCCATGTTGCTGTATTCCAAAACCTCAGCTATTAACTTGGTGGGTATGCTACAATGATGATCTGATGGAAAGGTAAATAAAATCTGAGTTGTAATAAACTGGAATTGTTCCATAATATACTGAACTGTGACCAAGCCATGGTGTGAATGTGCGACCCTTCCTGGTGGAAGCTGGCCCCCTGCGGGCTCTTTCTGCACCATACTGCGCATAATAACCGACAGGTAAACTGAGCTCACCATCACACTTGGGAGGTAGGTGGGTATCTGTGTATATAACAATTATATGAAAATACTTTTGGCATTAAGCCACATCGATAACCATCAAATTACGTATCATTTGTAATTTCAATTTAGCATCCCCAGCTTCCCCCACATTCCACACTAATCCCTCCACAGCTGAGTTAGCAATACAATGTTTTTCTCTCAGCAGTGAATCAAATACCTATTTTTCCAGGATTTGAGCCAGCAGCCTTTTAGAGAAGCGAGACCTCTCTCATATCATCACTTATCAGCCTACAGCAGTCTCACCAGCTCACAGGGTTTCTCTCTACTCACCACCATGAGGAATCTGGTGTGATAACGAGACACACTGCGTTAACTTCATTGTCACTGGGTGATAAAGACTAGACAAACTTATATTTAATTTTCTTCAAATGAAAAAAGTTATTTGGGAAAAGAAAATCTGTTCCGTAACTGTTCTCCTTGCTGCACTCTAACGGTTGGCCCTAAATCTCTTCTTTCTCTCATCTCTTGCCACAACCTGCAACCAGTCCAGCACTGAACCAGTCTCTTTTTTTGCCCTCTTATCCTTTTCATCATAATAAAAAAAGGAGGGTAAAGTTACTTTGTCAGCAGCAGGGGAATGAAAAGCTAGCAACAAACAGAAAAATGAAAAGCCAGAGTGGCTGGACTGGAAGGAAAGTGGGTTAAGAGGGGCGTGATGGATGAGACTGGGAGCTTTCCTGACTCATGGCCTGCTTTCTCTGGTGACTAATGTGGTCAGTGACATCTCTCTCACTATCCCTCAGCCACCCTGCCCCATCTCTCTACCCCACCTGGGATGCTGGTAGCCGGCCCAGGGCGCAGTAGCACACAGGATCTCACCACACTGACCATGTCTGGGTCACTAATTCCCAGCTTAGACAGCATGGGATGTTCGGTGCTGAGGTGGGTGCTAAAACAGGCCTGTAGGGACACGGCCCAGGGTCAAGCAAAGCACGCCTCCCTGTCTCATTTACTGCAAAACCTCTAGATGGGATGTGTGCACTGGAACGTAGTCAGATCCTGAGGGAGGACAAGATAAGAGCTGTACATTTATTTCTCTTCCCGCTTATGTTTTTAAGACTTCTATCTTAGGCTTTTAATCCATTTGTGTCCCATCTTGCTTTTATTTGTGACCTTATTTTTGGAATTGCTTGCATGTTTGAGTATTTTGCTGATCTGTAGGACTGATAGTAGTCTCTTGGTACAATGGGCCTGCACGATATGAGGAAAATATGCAATAACATTGTTGAATATTGCTATAACAATATAACTTCGATAAATAAACAGATATTAAAGTGTTCTGCATTTCTGCTGCTTTCAGTATTCTGCTTAAATACAGTACAACAAATTACTTGTTGAAATTAAAACAAATAAAAGGAAATCCATTTCCAACATTCTTTTATTTTAACAAATAGAAAATTTAATTGAATAAGCACCATTAAAAAAAGAATGACTAACATTTTAAAGTGCAGTTTTTCTACTACTATTTTCTTTCAACAAACACGAAAAATCTCTGAGTGTCTTTTGCAATATATATTTGGCAATGTGTTTATTGCGCCAGTTGATATCGTGATGACAATATAAAAAGAAATATTGTGCAGCCCTATTGTGAATCATAATACGCAATTATTTGTCTAAATTGAAAATTTTAAAAGTAATTTATAAGTCAGATTTCTTCCAGGATGTCTTACGGTTTAATAAACTACACAAATTGACAATTACCTTAACATAGCTACATATATTGTGATATTCTGGGTAAAAAATTGAACACAATGTATTTTATTTTTAAACACACTGGCAGGGAGACGGATTACTAAACTGCAGTTTCTCTCCTTGACCACTCATCACTCAAAAAACAGCTCATACTTTAGGAACCGTATGACAGAAAATCTTAGTGGTTTTGAAACCATAACTTTTTCAAACCGTGGTATACCTTGAAAACGGTAACCGGCCCATGCCTAGTTCAAGGTTAACAAGCATGTGGCTTGCATATGATGGAGATCACATTTGCTGCTGCAGCAGCCTTTAAGCATATATCAGGTATTAAGAGGAATTGATTTCTGAGGACTGATGTTGCAGAGTCCAATATGGCTTGGGTAAAAGTGAAGTGGCATTCAAGTGGATGATCTCCTGACTTGGTGTAATGAAAAATACAAGCAAAAATATAATATCTCATATCGTTTGAATTATTCTGGGTGCAATTCGATCTGAGTGCAAAACTAATCTCATACGAGACTATAGTGTCTCATTAGCAAGTCCAGTCCAGAGAGGCGCGATACAGACCAAGCATTCATGTCAACCAATCAAAGCTACTCTCTTGGATGATACCAGTTGGCCAGTAAATTGTGCCACGCAGATGGTTGTCTACAAGTGTACACAGCCACATACTAGGGGTGTAAGAAAAAAATCGATACACTTGAGTATCGCGATATTTTATTTTGCAATACTGTATCAATTTTCAAAGATGGATGGATGGATGTATCAATTTTCAAAAACACAATATTGAATTTTTTTTATTGAATTTTCTTTAATTTATTGTTAAAAAATATTCATGTAAGACAGTGGTTCACGTTTATGTTGTGTTGATACGTATTGTGTTGCCAGATTCTTGCCAATACATAGCCCTACCACATATGGTGCAACAACAACACGCACACTCACATATTAAGATGTGCCTAGATGCACACACTGAAGCCTGCTGATTACTCTAAGTGTCTGCTCTGCCCCTTGGCTGTTTTCAAACAGCTGCCAGCTACAGGTCTGAACTGTGGTCAGATGTGCATATGTGAGTGTGTGTGGGTGTGTTTGTGGTGCTGCACTGGACTTTGTCTTTGCCCTTTCCAGCTATCAATTTTGAGAAGCATGTCTGTGTGTGTGTGTGTGTGTGTGTGTGTGTGTGTGTGTGTGTGTGTGTGTGTGTGTGTGTGTGTGTGTGTGTGTGTGCGTGCGTGTGAACAGAGACTCTTTGATGGAAGATGATACAGTGAAAAACGGTCAGGTTGGCCTTTAGAGTTTTCAGCTTATGGTACGATCTGACTCAAATGCATGCTCGTAGACGCACAAACACACACATATTTTTCACCCTGGTGAATATTTCAAAAGGACAGGGTTTTGCCTGCCCTCTGAACTTGTGTGTCATACATCTCAAATCTGCATGGTAGCCACACCCATCCAGATGTGGCCCTATACTGTGAAACAAATGCATGAATACTTCATAAACAATCCTGTGAGCTGAGTGGTGCAGTTGTTTGATAACGTCAAATGGGATGACATTTTTTTTTTACTAATATAGAATGCAGAATTTGTGGGAAATGGCTTCTTTATTATGTTTTAAGTTACGTGTAAATCTAGATACATAAACATGGCTTTCCACTTGGCAGGGTTCTGTCTCTTTCCAGCTTTTACTGTCTCAATCGATTATTCAGAGGATCAAGTGTGAGTCAGGCAGGGATTTCAAGTGTTAAGCACATGGATAATTATTCTCTTTCTCCTGAAAACGGGCCAAGGAGGGTGCAATTCTTTAGTGCCAGTTAATGTACTCACTTTATGCTTCACACTATGTGCTTAACACAAATAATTACACATGTCAGAACCATTAAACAGCTTTCAGACTGATTTTCTTAGTAAGATTTAGAAAAAGACATGGGAAGCTCCGAAGCCTCATCACGTGTTTCTGCTCCCATCCACAGGTGGGGAACACAGTTTGAGCTAAGATCTGGACATTGTTGTGTTTGTGTCTGTGTGTGCGGCCATATGATATAATCTCACACCTCAGCATGCACTTGGCCTGACCTGAGTGCTGGCAGAGGACAGGCATCTCAAAATATGCTTATTCTCTCCCCCACATTCCCTTGCCCATCCCTTTACAGTCACCCTTGCTCACACATACAAACAGCAATCAAACAGTGGTAGCAGTGCATAATATAGCTGATTTATCCTGAGGTAGGCTACCTTTAGGCCTTTGACCCCATGCAACCCTAATATAGATTACCAGCAGAAGTGCAAAGTTGACCACTTACATGCTGAACTTTATCCCTAAATCAACAGAGACCATTTCCCATATATCCACTAACACATTTGTAAATGTTCAAACATGTATAGGTTACTCATATAAATTTAAAAAGAATAAGAAAAAAAGAACATTGATTATTTAGGTCACATTACAATCACTCTCCTACAAGCCTAATATGCATTATTCTCATATGACCAGATAAATCCCTTAAACAGTTAATGAGATTGACTTAAGTAGGAGAAGGCATGACACTGTGACCTGTAAGGGCATCTTGACGTTGCTAAGCTTTTAATGCTGCAAAGGTGAGAGTATAAAAGAAGAAACCAAGTCTTCCCAGCTGATAGCCTAAATCATAGTCACAGTTGCCTCTACAACAGACCTATACATTGTAACAATAAAGACACATTCACATGACTGCGCCCAGTTTAAACCATGCTTTTCTTATCAATGATCATCTGCTTTTAATTGCATTATTCAGAATATGAGTCGACTGGCGCTATCACTGCCCTGTGCAGGAATTGAGCACTGCGAGCCCTGCAATTAAAAAGGAATCAGATCACTTACCGTTGCAGCAAGGAGCGGCGAAGGCAAAGTGCGGTGTTGGAAGTTGTCAAATAACTGTTTTCTTCTGTCGTATCTGTAAGAAGGTCATCGTTTGGGTTTTATTTTGGCTGTGCTGGACGGCGGTTTGCTGGACGGTTTCTCCGCTTAGTGCTGCTGGTCACACGGCATCCAAGGAGCGGTGAGAGACGCGCTGCTGTGGAGAGAGGAGATGAGAGCGGTGGAGAGGAGGGAGGGCAAGGGAAAGGGGATATGAGATTAGGCCTGGTTGATTTCAGTAGCATGGCAAACAGCGACAACGTGTGGCCTTGTGAGGGTAGCGTGAATAAATACTGTAGGTCTGTCCCTCGGTCCGTGACAGAGATAGAGGGATCAGGATAGATTTTGGCCCTGAAATGGTTCACGTCACCAGGTTAATTGCACATGGATGCGTGCGTTAAAAAGCCTGGCAGAAACAAACGTTAGCTAGATCTACTCCACAGATGGGCATGTCATGGCTTGATTAGCTTAGCTAACCTGTTAGTCACCCCGTTTGTGGTAGTTTGGTTAAACACAAATGTAATTGTAAATACGGAGTAAATTAGCCTAGCTAAATAGTGAAATTAATAGTTAATAGTCAAGCTTAAATTACGTGTCTAAGACATTGTTTGAAAATTTGGAAAATGTATTCTTTATTCACCTATTTAATGATAGTTAGCTAGATAAAATCAATGCCACTCAAATTTATCAGCTAACGTCAGCTAAAATATAGCTAGTTACTAGCTAGCTATTTAGCAGCCGGTTAGCTTCGTTTAGCATAAATAAACTGGAAGCAGAGAGACAGATGAAGTTAGCTTTCCTATGTCCGTGGGTAAAACAATAATAATATATAGACTATCGTATAGCTAGCTAATTAGTGAGTTTTAGCTAATTGTTTAGCTGTAGCTATGGCCAACGTTAGCTACTGTTTTGGTTGACTCTTAACTTCTCAAGTATTTTTCTACCTGCTAGCACCAAACAGCAGACAGACACACTCAGTTATCGACTAACGTTAGCAGCTAAAGAGCCAGATATTCCCCTCATGAGTTGTATGAACACCAAAAACGGAGCTAAACGAGAGTGAATATTGGATTTAGCAACATTCGTTTCTAACCTTGCTGCCAAGCAAACTTGGGGTGGAGTGGATAAGGTGTTTCGGCTCGCACTTTATGGATAGGATATTTTGAATGTGCTTTTTCATTTCTATATTTTATAAAAGTAAACGTTTGAGAAAAGTCAGTTACACTATTGTTCTCCTGCTCGGTTTGCACTGCATCACCACACAAGTCATGTAATTTTAAAGAAGAAATAAAAGCAGACATGATTTTCAATGAAAAATATTCGTAATTTGTATTAAATACACTACAACATGCAAGACACGTGTTTTGCAGTTTGACGAACACATAAGCATAAATTTATGTAGGCTAATTAATACATACTTTTCTGCCCAGCCTCTTAGTGCCACTATAGTTCAAATGATCCATACCAGGCCTCACACATTATTCTCTGTAATGACAGTATTTACTCACTAAAGTGTGTTATTACTTTCAGTGTGTTAGAAGAGTGGTGCACTGATCCTAATATGAATCCAAACATCTGCAACACAGAAACCCAGAGCCCTGCATGTGAAATATGTGCCCCATAGTCATCCATGCGGTAAGCCACTCAAATAGGCATAAATCCCAGGCTTTAGATCAATGCCCTGTGTCCCATAGGCGAACCACTGTGGCACAATACAATCAATTCTTGTTCTCTGCTGCAACATTAAGGAGGGTCATCTGGAAATAGCCCCTATCAAACATTAATACCAACATTGAATCCAATTCAGCTCACTGGCATTCTGTATTTAGAGGGGATTCAAGCGGTGGTAGGAGCATCTGTTGCTGTCAACAGCTGATGTAGTAACCACTATGGCTGTGTAATAGCAATAAGCACAATGTGCATTTAGGTACTGCATGTCATAAAAAATTCTGATCTGGAAAAGCCAGCAAGGAAAGAGAAATTTTAATAGCTACAAGTAGAAGTCATAATTCAAAAGATTAATCCGTTCAGCGCTCTCACATACATACACGGCTGCAGTATACAGTTTAAACAGGGAATTAACAAGACAGACAACAACCCTATTGCCCCTGTGGAAAAGTGTGTTAACTATATTAAAGCACCATATACAGTGTACTGTATGCCTGGTCCATGTTGCTGGAGTCAGGTCACGGTCAATTGAATTACACATCGTAGTCATGTGGCCGGGTTTGTGTAAGCTATGATTTCACAGGAGGGTGGGGCAGGTTGGGGATTAAAAGAGGTATTTATATGTGTCTGTTTGTGTGTCCATTTCCACGTAAATGTAATTTCTTAAAATTCAGGCTCTCTCACAGGAATACTGAACTGGAGGAGGAAGGGACTGCATTCATACATTATATTCATTGCTATTAAACACATGTCAAATGAGGGAAATTTAATCATTCCTTTAGTTGCACCATAAACCATATAGAGGTCTTAATGTACTCTAGAGTGATAATATTCAAGTTTCTAGCTGTGTGTGTGTGTGTGTGCGCGCACGTGCATGCAACCACACACTCATTCCTCATCTTTAATATTGCCCTGCTAACGCATACATTACATAAACACAGGCAGGCTGGCAATTTGACGCAGCAGCAGTTAGTGATTAAATCTTCTTTATTTTGCTGTTGGGGAGACAAGGATTCACAAATGCCCATATTTCTCAGTTAGATGTATTTAATTAAGTCACCGGGTGGCAAATTTAAACAGGTTTCACTGAAACAAGTGTGCAAGTGCCTTTTCATGAGATCTCTTTTTCAATCGTTCATTTAACTGTTGAATTATTTATGTGTTATCTGCTAGCAGGGATTGGGTGAGAGGTTAGTGCTGACAGACTGAGAAGTAGGAGAGAAAATTACTAGCCTATGTTTCACACTGTTGCTGGCAGTTAGTTGTGTTGCCTTTTACATGCATAAAATTGTATTTCTTATCTGCACAATATCTTTGACCTAACCATGAGATATCGATTGAGGATGATTTCTCACACACACACACACACACACACACACACAGACGCACACACACACGCACACGCACACAGGAGGCAGCTCCAACTCAGTTTCACCTCTTGCCGATATCACAAACTCCCTGTCAGCTGAAAATATGCTCCAGTCAGCAGAGTCGTAGCCCCTATTGCAGCAGAATGGCTTATTGCTGTCTCTTTGTCGCTGTCTTCCTCTACTTGTGGTCCCAACGGGTGTTCAACACCTAATGAATACGTATTGAATAGCTTACTCACTCACTGCCATCCATGCACTACCACACATTACTCTCTTTTAGTGGATGTAGGCCTGCAAACTGGTGTGGATGGACAGTTTTAGAGTGATGGGCCTGGCTTCCATTGTTACAATAGTGTCACATTACAATGCGAGTAAAAACAAACAGAGGGAGAATAATAAGCAGCCTGAGGCAGCAAATTACCTTATTTTCAAGTTACTTCCAAGTCACGTAGCTATTTACACTTTCCTACTGTGTTTGTGCTTTACTATGTTACAAGGATGATCGATTTTCTTCTTGCTTATATTCTGTCACCCTCTCCTGGTCAAGTTGTGCAATTACAGCTGTTATAAATGCAGATATTTATTAAGATAAGATTACAGTATATTTACCAGAGGATACTCTTTTATTCTACAATGAAGCATTCTGTGAAATACATTTCTAGGTAAGAGGACAATATGCCTGAATTGTTGCAAGAGTTTTGTGCAGATAAAAGTTTCCAACCAAGTTTAAGGCACATTTGTTTTGTAATATACTGTAGATCATGTTCAAACACAATCATGCTAATAAACTTTCAGAAACTTTGCTCATCAACTGATCAGTTTACTGTCAGCATCTCAACAAATGGGAAAAAGTAAAATGGGCAAATAGATTCAGAACAATTCTGAAAATAGCACTTATACTATATGACAAAAGACATCTAAAAATATGTACTGTGTATTGTACAACTGTACATAAATCATGCCATGCATTTACACAAAAATATTAAATGGAACCATAGAGATTTTTCCCTGTCAGAATTGATCTTAAGTATTTAAACATTAGCCATATCTTAAAAAGTATACGAGTTTGGTTTAAACAGAAGCTCTATGCAGAAGAAAATCTTAACTTTGTATAAATTATTTCTTTATTTTAAAAATCGTGTGAATCGTTTCCCTAGAGCATCACACCACTAGCATGTTAGCTGGGGGAGGCTTTAAAGGAATCTGGCCGAGAGTGAACCTCTTAGCCTTGAACTGATTAAGTTCCTCTGGAGTCATATTGCTCTCATTTGAAAAAAGACTGTCCAATGCCTGACCGGCAGACCCGGCTCCTGCTGCAGCTGGAGCAGGGGTTGTCCCAAACCCTCCACTCGCCCGTCCAAAACTACTGCCGCTTCCTGCTGCAGCAGGTGCTTCAGCACCAAAACCGCTCCCGAATCCTCCGCCGGTGGAGAACCCCGAGGCAGAGCCAAATCCTGAAGTGGCTGCTGGCTTGTCGGTGGTCAGAGCAGTAAAGGAGAAAGAAGAAGCAGAAAGAGCAGACGAGGCTGCAGTGGAGGATCCAAACCCAGAGGGAGGTTGTGTCGGAGCTGCTAAGGCACTGCCAAAACCTGTTGAAGATGGTGCCGCTGAGGAACCAAATCCACCACTTGGAGCAGCAAAGCTGAAAGTGTTGGCCTGGGCCGGTGCTGGAGCCCCAAAGCCTATATGGTCAGAAATATTTAGAATTAACACAGGAGCAATGGCTAGTATGGATTTGATTATCTGATCAGCATATTCAGACAGGACATGTAGTAAAAGCATCTGCTCAAGCATTGTATTCATGAGAGATGAGGGATACTTTAAAGCAATAGTTCCTTCTTGCAGAAAGTGAGAGGATGCCACTCTCATATCTGTCTGTTGAATATGACTAGCAGTGGTTGATGCATAGACTGTATAAGTGAAGCCAAAACATCTTGATCGCCCTGGTGGCTGACTGCAGTACAGGTCATAAACTCTACCCCCTCCATGTTAGCCAATGGGACATGGGCCAAACTAAAGAATCAAATTGCACAAAATAAATGTTTCCCAAAAAGGTTTTCGGTCATTTTAGGCAGTTCTTACCACACTGATGTTTGTTCAAGTGTTCATTTCTTTGAAGTTAGCTTTTTGATGCTATAAAACCAGGATGAAACGTCATGATTGACTCAAGATTAGTCATTCATATATTCATATATATATATATATATATATATATATATATATATATATATATATATATATATATATATATATATATATATATATATATATATATATATACACACACACACACATACATACTTCACTTTTGTACAGTGGGAGGAAGTGAAGTCCATCTTTATTTACAGTCAATGAACTCAATAGCCAGCAGTCGGCTAGTTAGCTTAGCACAAAGACTGGAAACAAGCCCGAGACACACTAAGCCAATAATCGGTGTGTCTCACTATGTGTAACACTTTTTTATCCATACAAAAAGGCAAAGTGAAAATACAACAATTTCTGTTTTTTTTTGTTTTGTTTTTTTAAAACAAGGAATTATTTGCCAGACTATTTCTTGGCCGGGAGCAGGCGCATCCTTTGATCCCAAACAATTTCCCAAAATGTTCAACTATTGCTTTAAACCTCTACTGTTTTAATGAAGCAGTGCTTCAATCAATCTTCACCTTTGCTTTCCACGCTGGGTGTAGACAATCCAAATCCAGTCACTGTTGCAGAACCAAAGCCAGTTGAAGATGCCTGAGGTGCTGGGTTGTTTATCTCTGCAAGCTGCATGGAAAGAAAATAAATCAAAGCATGTTCACGTTTAAAAAAAGAGAAAAGAAAAAAGAAGGTAATTCATAAAAATAGATGGAAGCACTGTTACAGTTACTGTGTGTGTGTGTGTGTCTCTCACCAAAGCTGCGCGGGTGGCTGGATTCATAACCTTCAGTTCCTGGACTCTGCTTCTCCACTGGTTGAGCAACTGATTGATACCATTGACCTAAACACATGAAATGGGAGTTTCTTAGACTCTTACACATTTTAGACACAAACAAACCTAGACTAATTTTAAGATCAAACATTGAGATGTCATGTATCATCTTATTAGAAAGAAAAAAAATTTAACTTTTATCCATGCATCCAAGAGTATCTTAAAAAAAAAAAAAAAAGAAGGTATCCTTTTCATTTTCTAATTGGCCTGAAGCCATTATTAGGAATTACATTAATGAGGAACACTTACATAGCTCTGCAGATCTCCTGAAGCTCTTGTAGAGTAATACTCCAGCCTGAGCTCTTCTGGGGAGAGATCGGTGAAACCTGTAGACAAGAAATATCAAACATGATCAGGTCTAGTGTCAACAAATAACAACGGAAATCATGTAATTAAATGTGTCTTTGATACAGACCAGATAAAGATGTCTTGAAGCTGGAATAACACGAAAAGCCCCACTGCCCTGAACTCTCCCAAATATCCATGTCCATCTGAATAATCTCCCTGGGTGATCGTGAGACAGACATCACATAAATGAATTCCTTATGACGACATTCATTTCAATGCTGCACAACTTTAAAAAAATATATATATAAAAATAAAAAAATTCAAGCAGACTCACAGTTTTTTGTCATCATCTTCCTCACCAGCTGGCACCTGTTGTGCTCCTCCTCTTCCTCCCCTGTCAAAGGTACTGGGAGTACCAAGGGCTGAAAATTTGTTTTGAGAAGAGTAGTCGTATTCGGAGCTCTTCATGTTATCTCTTCTCCCTCCTCCTCCTCGGCCCCAGTCATTCCCTCCCCCTCCCCGGCCCCAATCATTCCCTCCTCCTCCTCCTCCTCCTCCTCCTCCTCCTCCTCCTCCTCCTCCTCCTCCTCCTCCTCCTCCTCGGCCCCAGTCATTCCCTCCTCCTCCCCTCCTCCTCCTCCTCTGCCCCAGTCAGCTCCACCGCCTCCCCCTCCTCGGCCCCAGTCAGCTCCACCCCCTCCCCTCCTCCTCCTCGGCCCCAGTCAGCTCCACCGCCTCCTCCTCCTCCTCCTCGACCCCACTCCTCAGTTCCATGAGAGGAGAAAGATGAAGGCTGGATATAGCCTCCTTTTTGCTGGGAAGGATTCACCCAAACTCTGTTTCCAAACCCTGAAACAACATGCACACCAATACAAGTCAATGTTTAGACGAAAAGGGTTGATGTTAAACCATTAAAATCATTCCATTTGTCCATATTGTAATTCTACTACTGCCACTTCGGTCTACTCTGTATGTATGACACAGGTACAGGACGGCTGACGCTGATACAGTGTACAAATAAATTGCATTTCAGCTGTGACTTTATTAGATACACTTAGCTAAATTTAATGCAGGGCTAGAACGGTCATGTATTAAACCCCGCATCAGTGGAGGTTATAATGTTGTTTTTTGTTAAAACTTTTGTTTTGTTGTATAAACTGTTGTTTTTCAAAAAAAAGAATCGTTGAATCAACTTCCTGGTCACTTTGCAGAATGTAGCTAGAGTGATTGTGGAGCTGTTCAATTGTACTAGCTAGCTAAACTGAGGCGTTTAATATTTTGTTTAATCTTAATTATATAAATTAGTTGAGATTAAGTTCCTAAATAGTTTAACGATACCGATTAGTTTTTCCACAAATACTCAGAAACTAGCTAGCTAAAGTTAACCTCCCTATAGTAAGTCAATTCTGCTTGGTAACGTTAGTTAGTTAACTATGCTAGTTAACTAGCCAACGCTGAGTTTTACATACAAGAGACCAGTTAGAGAAATACTCTAACAAGTGTAACGTTAGCTAAACGTATTTCTCCAGGACGTTACCTCCACCTCCTCCTCGATGCTGAGCAGAAGAGCGGTTGTTGTTGTTGTTGTTGTATCCTCCACCTCCTCCTCCACCTCCACCTCCTCCTCTGTTTCCTCCGGTCGGGTGCTCATTCCAACATTTATCGCCGTAACGACAACGGCCCTGAAGAAAAAAATTGCACACTGTCATTTTCACGCGGTGTCGGTTGTTTCAAACGTAACGTTTGTGAGCAGGGCTAGCGAATATTGCTCGCACACTCGGCCCAATTGATTGTTTTCGTGCGACTCACGAGACTGGAGTCGCAGGAGTTTTACGTCATCGCTCCCAACGCGTTAACTGCAACAGCGACCCCACGTGGTAGTTGATTAAGCCAGGGCGTTTATTAGGCCACAGCTGTTTTGCATCAGAAAACTTTTCCTTCATTGAACAGAATTTTTTTAGGAGCAGGGATTTTTGCTGATTTGATTTTAGCTTCATCGGATCATACACTGTCAAATGTATCAAAGGTCATACATCACTCCACAGAAGATACACAATGTGATTATCAAACTACAAATGATCTGACTGCTTCATAGGCTTGTAGCTTAATAAGAAAGTATTTTTCAGTCCAAAAATATTGTTCTATTCTTTAAAGAAGGGGGGGAATCTTAAAATAGTACTAGACAGTACTAACGTGCTTTGAGCATCCTGTACATCCACACAGGTGTTTGCAATTATTCTGGCTGACTAGACTTCTTAAATTAAACAGAGCTAGGCTGGAAGTTCCCTGAGGTCACCAAACACTACACTCACAGCTGCCAGTTTTACTGTACAAACACCCTTTCTAGCATGGCCGGATTAACCAGTTAGGGGGCCCCCAGGGCAAAAATGTACTGTTGGACCCCTAATGCGCCCACACCACACACCTACCCCCCCTCTGTATGTTTAGGCTATACAAACATGTCTTTAAATTCCCATCAAATTGATAGTACACAGTAGATTATAGCCTACATACAGTAACAGCTTTGCTTTTTATACCCAGAGACCAGAACCTCTATGTACAGTGAAATTCATCATTCATTAATTTGTTGTAATTTGATTAAATACATTTTTACTTAAGAATATGCCACATGTGACAATAATAGAAACTTAAAATCAGATTAGACATCTGCCTCTACAACACAGGGCCAAAGGATAAGGTAATAATGCAGTTTACCTTTGGTGGCAAATTTGTAAATTTCAAACAAATGCAGGTAATCCAGCCTTGCTGGCTTAGTGCACCCAGTGAACTTGTACTTGGGTGCATGAAGTAATAATAAAATGGTGTGAGTCATCCCACCCTAACAGGTGCAGCAACAGTGCACCTTTAATGGTCTGTGAACACAAACTGTACTGAGAAAAGGTCTAATCAGCCATAAGTAAAAAACTCCTGTGTGTGTACCATGTAGGAGTACAAAGCATACACACCCTTGTACAGAGGTGAGTATGGTATGTCTGGTATATATAAAAAACTTGTCTAAGAAATTGTCTTAGGCTTGTCATGCAATTGCTCATTACAAATTTATTCCAACGCCACACAATGTATAATAATGAATATGTTGACAATATCAGACAAAATGCTGCCTGAGATCGAAAATATGAATCTTAAAATGAAGAAAGATTTTTAATAACAATATAATGAAGTTCATTATGTTATTGCTTTTCGACACAGAGCACATTGAGTTAACATCAAAAGTAAAAAATGTCCTTAAATATTTCCAGGAAAGATTAATACAATTCTTCATTTTGCGTTACATTTCTTCATCTTCGGTAGATACTGTCCATGCAATATAAAAGTTTTATTTTTGTAAGACAAAATGATACACTTAGCAGCAATGTAGCAATGATACAGAGAGCTAAATGCAGAGATTTTTTAAAAATGTAAGTAAAACATGTTTTTTTCCAATCAACAATAAATTACAATGTTAACAGACAAAATAGGCAAGAGGCAGTAAGTACATGGCAAAGGCAGCTTCATAAAACTGTACAGCTTCCTGTATGAAGACGTATGAGACATCAATACATATATTTTAACTAAATGTAGCTTTTTGGTATACAATGCCAGTATTTCAGGGAATGTTAAATATATAGTTTTTTTGATGAATGAACTAGCAAATATTTTTGATTAGTTGCAGCAGCAGCAATAAAATGCAGCCTCAATAGAATAGAACCAGAATAGTGCAACACAGTTTTCAGCATTCTGCATAGTTGTATAAATGTTAGCAATGTTGTATACTCTTGGCATGCATCACATTTGACATTTTGTTGTTAATAAAAAAATGTGAAATCTACTGTAGTTAAAGATTTCTTGAGCTAAAAATTCAGTTTAACCACTATGCATTTACAGTAGATCCAGTGGATCTGGGGGTCAGATAATTATTTCAACCTATTGATGCAGACACATTTTAATATTGAGCTGAAAGTTTATGAATAAAAAATAATATAACTGGATTTATACAAAACGATAACAATTTGTTGGACAGATTTATGTAAGGTGCCCGAACCTCATAAATAAAGTAATAAAAATATAAAATGAAACAATAAAATAATAGCAATTTCTTTATGATACTGTATGAATAGTAAACATATGAAAAATACTTATTTTCCTAGTCCCAATAAACTTTACAATAAAAAAAGAAATAAACCGAATATACTCCACGAAAAAGAAAGAAAGTGCACATGCAGACACTACCACTACTTTTGCCCTTTGCACAGCAGGGACAATCCCTGTATGCTGAGACAGAGGACCAGTGGGAGAACTCCTGCTTCATCTCCCGTCTCCATCCACAGCCTGTCGCTGTCTCTCTTCAGCGTCACATTGGTGGAGCTGAGCAGCTGTTCTGCCAGTTGGAAGGCCTGGTTGTCCTGCAGGGGGACCGGAAGACACTGGATGGATAGAGGCTCGCTGCTCTTCTTTAACATGCACATCTGTTGAGAAAGACATAGATAAATGGATGGATAGATTGATAAATTGATAAAAAAAAAGATAAATAGCTCTTTATTGCAAAGTCATGTGGCATCAATCTTCTCAACTAAATCTCGACAAGTAATCAAATAACTGTTTTTGCCAAAATGTCCAACTATTCCTTTAAATTCTTCCAACGCAAAATCAATTTTCTTTTTTTTGCACTTATAGAATCAATAAATAATAAATTATGTGTAACAGTCAACCGAGAAGTGGTGTGCAGTAAATGAAACTAACCAGTGCGTCGAAGGCCTCCAGAAAATCAGCACTGCTCTCGCTCAAGAGGCTTAGAGTTGGATCAGGCAACTCTACAAAAACAATACATATACAACACAGCAAGTTAAACTGTAGCAAACAACTTCCTTAAAAAAGTAGGTCACTTAGTCTGGAGTTTGCCCTTACCTTCCAAGGCACTGACCAACAGGTGAGCTGCATTTAGATGGGAAGGAATACCACACTGGCTGTTCTCAGCGTGACTGTCTGTGTCGGGTCGGTCCAGTATGGCTGACAATAATTTTCTTTGACTCTCCGACAGCTCTTTGTGCTTGGCCATGCTGAGTGTTTCACCACTGCACAACTCCTCCAACTATCGGAGATGCAGGCACAGAGAGGAGGGGGAATGGAGAAAACTGAAAATTAAAAAAAATGTGTCACAGATTTTTGCCTCAATACTGTCTTTAAATGTTAGTGTGTCACTCACCAAACACTCCATATATGACAGAGCAGTTCTGTCCCCCAGAGTCTCTTGGAGTCTCTTGAACAAGACACATCGAGTCAACTGGGGGAGCTCTGCCAGAGGAGAGAGGTCCATCTCCTGTGATCCTGCAAAGGACCAGGAGACACTGCATCAGATTTGAAACTGACTCTACACCAACATACAGAGTGTGGCTGCTACTAGCCTCAGTCATCCACCTTTAAAATGATGGATGCACTACAGTTTGATTGGTATGGTTAAGAGGAGGTTTTTGCTTGTAACTTCAAATTCAATTTTATTTGAACTCCTGAATTCAATATACCAATGTCTATCCATATAGGCCATGCCTACTTCTGCCTACATACATTTTTTTTCACTATTTTCAATCACCAAACTGGGCATATAAATATCTATATACCCATTTGTGTTTTTGATATTCCACTCTGTTTTTCTACAAATAGTAAATGAGTTCATGTTGGCTCAACCTATTACTTAATTCTTAAACACATTATGCAATGACAACCACATTTCAATGACTCATTTAAAAAGGCAAAACTCACAGTCATGAGACTGACTCACTTGGAATTTTGCACAGTTTTATTTCTGCAAAACTTCATTGGAAAATCGTCTTATTCTCCAAAAATCTGCATGTTTTTTTTTTAAATCACTGTCTTGATTTTGAAGCAGATCCAAATCCACGTGCAGATTGACAGACAGTCTAAACAATTAATATAGCGCATTTATATTTATGTAACCGTGGCAGGGGTGTGCCCTCTATGACTTCGTTCATGTTTTGACTTTCAGTTGGGAACAAATGATGTGTAAAATGGACAGGGTTGTACTATACTGTCATTTTGTGAGAATGGAAAGCTGACTTTTTGGCAAAATTATAAAATATCACAGGATGACAGATAAATAAATTTCACTAAGAAGTATACCTTAGTCTGCAGAAATGCAATAATACCACGGTTATTCATATTATAGATAGTTTAATTTCCAATTATTGCTACTGAGGCTGATCAGCCCAACTATATTTCGGAGCTAATTTAACAATCAGTTGAATCCACAAGTCAATCTGTGGTAAAAAAAAGGGGAACCTATCTGATTTACAACATTTCCCTTACTCACAAAACGAGAAGTGTTAACCAAACGTTCTTGTTATTTTCCATAATGGGTAACTGGACAAATGTATGAATGAATGAACACAAACCATTTTGCAGTGCACTCAAAGGTACTTTCTCCCCATTGCACTTGCCGTCGACTTTGTCCAAGGAATCCTGGGATGGCCAGGACTCAAGTGAGTCTGCCTCAATGCCTCCTATTGATCCAGGCTGTAGGCATATATCTAAAAAATGCACACAACATCGTAGATAACACAGGTACGGTAAAATTGATGCATGAGCCCACAGATAAACCACCTCAGCTGGAAAAAAAGGAGCAGTGGCTCTACTCCGAGTTCCTCACAGATGACTGAGCTTCTCACCCTATCTCCAAGGGAGACGCCAGCCACTCTCCTGAGAAAACTCGTTTCGGCCGCTTGTACCAAGGATCTAGTTCTTTTGGTCATGACCCAGCCTTCATGACCATAGGTGAGGGTAGGAACAAAAACTGACCGGTAGATGGAGAGCTTTGCCTTCCGGCTCAGCTCTCCCGCCGCCCCCACCTCCCCACTTTGATTCTTTACCACTGATTCACACTTTCCTACCTAGAAATTGGTTTTTACAACACGTCAATCTCAGTTTGCCTCTCTGTACCGACACACGCACGCACACAAGTACACACACACACACACACACACACACACACACACACACACACACACACACACACACACACACACACACACACACACACACACACACACACACACACACACACACACACACACACACACACACACAAACTTACTAAAGTGTCCACTTTTCTTTATCTCCAGTTCCAGGATGCTGTATGCAATGACTGTACCAGAGGGGATCTCCAAGGAAACATCAGAGTCCACCTCAATGTTGTTGCTGTCCTTCGCACACACCTGAGAACACACACACACACACACACACACACACACACACACACACACACACACACACACACACACACACACACACACACACACACATACATACATTTTGTGATTTGAAATCTGGTGATTTAAGATCTGATATTTAAACTGGAACAGAACAGGAATTTGACCAAGTAACTTCAATCATTATTAACATTGTTAATAATAATAATAATAATAATAACTATCTGACTAAGATGTTACTTTAAAACTCATAGCCAACCAGTTAATTGTTGATTGATTTTACCAGAACTGGTCATCACACTATAAATGTAGCAAACTATTTTGTATGTTTTGTTAAATTCCTAAAACACACAAACACTCAACTCCACCAACACACCTACCTTAAAAGAGCTCCCCACTAGTCCGAGCATGCCCTGAAAGGCGCACTGATCCTTTTTGGTCTGGGTGACGGTGCAGGAGTTGACGGTGAGGATCCTCTCCTTAACCACTGCCAGCACGTCAGCACGCTTCTCCAGCTGCTGCACCAGTGGTTGCTGCATGTCTATCAGCCTGATGCAAAGAAAAACTGTTTGGTTTTTAATCTGCAATGGAATGTATTGTATGTGCGTGTAGTATTTAGGTGGTGTAATTTATTAGTCATTGTATCAATCAGCTATGAGTGCATTCACATTAGAAACAGATATCCAAATCACAAGAAGCGTGCAGTACTGTATATTTACGTAAGATGACACTATTAATCTTTGTGGTTTGCTGAGGTGTGAAAAACTACATTTGTAGCGTATTCATCTCATTCATAATGAAGTCATCATCCTGTCACCTTCTGCTGACTAGTAACAATGTGCGAATAGTATAAAAAGGAATTATTTAACACCTTCTGCTGGAGTCTTTTAACAGCTTCTTCACATCCAGTTCCTCTTTCTTCAGCTTGCCAAAACATGATTGGAGCTTGGAAGTTCCTTGGCCCTCCAGCGTGGCTCTGACAGAGCCAGCCTCGGTGTCCAGCTTCCCGGACAGTTTGTCTCTATATGTCCCCTCGTAGGTCACAAATTCTGTCTTGGACACGTCTGACAACACATGGGGGTTTTAGCATATATATTGATGTATGTGTGTGTGTGTGTGTGTGTGTGTGTGTGTGTGTGTGTGTGTGTGTGGGGGGATCTCTACTTTGGGAAGAATATGTCTTAGTAAAGGTTAGCTGCCATGGAAATAAAATATTACATTTATATAGCTTCAGCAATTTCTATCCAATTTGCATGTTTAAAAAAAACAAACATAAACAGTACGTGTACAATGCACACCTACATACCAGGACTGAGCACCTCGTCGCCTTGCAACAAGTTGCTGAGGGTGAAATCTGTTGGTTGGTACTTAGGCCTCTGCCAGAACCACATGCGGTTGCGTTTGACGACTAGTGCCATGGGAACCAGTTTATCTGAGTCATTTAATCGGGACACGTGTTTGAGGCTTCCTTCGGGGTCAATATGACGGACAAAGTTGGCAGTGGCTTTGGAAAACATGACTTCGGCAGAGGAGGACTGCAGACAGCTGGAAGAAGAGAAGAGAAGAGAAGAGAAGAGAAGAGAAGAGAAGAGAAGAGAAGAGAGGCTTTCAATTTGAGCTTATTTTGTCCACTTAAAGGCACTGAGAGCAAAGACCAGAGCCCTGGTATGCTTTTACCCAACTTACTAAACCACTAAGTTGTTGGTATTCTAGTTTTCCACTCTAGATAGAGTTTGTGACTCTTCAATAAACAGCTAACATTGATGTGAAAGGCATAAAGGAAGTCCTGAATTTTTTAATCATGTCAGTGTGACCACAAATATGCACACACACACACACACACACACACACACACACACACACACACACACACACACACACACACACACACACACACACACACACACACACACACACACACACACATACCCTGGCTCACTAATTCTGCTGCTCAGATTCCATAGCCTAAATATTTAAAGTAATCAGGCTTGAGAGGGGTTTGTGCTGTAAGGGAAGAGAGAGATTGAAAAATGTGAGCGTTAACCAAAAAGAACGCAACATTGGCTGGAAGACAGAGAAAGAGGTCAGTTAAAGAAATAAATATGAAACAGGGGAGAGGTCAGAACTCCTAACTTTTCCCCTTTGATTGAAACCAAGAACACCTTCACCTTATACATGTAAACAATGTAAACTCCCCTTGACATGTTTTCAGTTTGTTGAGTCATTTGCTCTGAATTATTTAAGAGTTGTCACGCCAGCGGGGACCTTTCTCTAACCCCAAACTCGAATTCCAAAAGGTCAAATATGCTGTTTCTTAATATTTTATAGTTTAGTGTAATGCGGACCAAGGAAACAGAGAGAAAAATAGAAACAGAGATGCACTTCCTCCTCCACTGTGAAAAATTCTATTCACTAAGAGACTTACACTTTGGAAAAATAGCCAACAAAATAGCACATTTCCCAATGTTAACATCAGAAGAGAAGCTGGTAGTCCTCCTAGGAGAAGGGACAGCAGCCCCATTGGCAGCTAAATATGTATGCCTGCCACAACCTGAGGGACTCACTACTATAAGATTGTACAAAACTGTTAAGTATTACATTGTGTTATGTAATTGATTTGTAATGTAGTATGTTGTATGTTTATGACACTGTATAGAATATATGTGACACCTACTGTATGTATTTAATATGTGATATGTACTATATGTATTTTCTGTAAACTGCTTTGGCAACAACATGTTTTCTTTGTTCATGCCAATAAAGCTAATTGATTGAGAGAGAGAGAGAGAGAGAGAGAGAGAGAGAGAGAGAGAGAGAGAGAGAGAGAGAGAGAAAGAAAGAGAGAGACATGATAATAGGAATAACTTTTCAATATGTGAGGACATTTCTAACTAAACATATAGTTCACGTGGTTATGGTTGCATTTCACTGGTGTTGGGCTAACCACCATAAAGCAAACAACCAACAGTATCCACAAAAGCCAGGTAACACTTTGCAATAAGGTACACAAAAAAATAGGTAGTTAAAGATTGCCCACAACATTCTTGCCACGTGTATAGCCTACAAGTTATACACAACCACACACGCACTTGCACGCGTGGGTATTTCCCGGCAGCTCACTCTTTATAGTATTAACTGCCGTTAACCGAGAGCTGCGCGTGTTTGCGCTGTGAGATCAACTGCTCACGAGGCTCAGCGACGCTTGACTCGGAATCATGAGTCAAAAAAATAAAGGGGAAAGAAACATGTTCTGACAGGACAACCATACCTAATTAGACTAGACTGAGAACAGAAACCCCTACTGGTTTTCTGTCACCCAAAAACATAGATAAATGAATCGATAATAACTGAAGTTGTCTTTTACCTCAAAGTAGTGTATAAACAAGATGAAACGTCGTACGTTCAGAGCTCCGTCCCGTCGAGTTGTTACTCCTGGAATGCCACCGATGTTGCAATGCGTAAAAGTAGAAGTTGTCCAGACGCGGACCGAAATAGTCCTCTATGACACTCCGCTCACAGTGTAGCCTAAGTTATATTATAAAACTAGTATAGGCCGTAAGTAGAGGAAAACCTTGATATCAGTCTCAGCAGCAGTGTTCGGTCAGAGATGTGGACGGTTATCCACTTCACACAGAGAAGTACATCGAACGCTTCCTCCCCTCCCACTTTCACTGGAGAGTTAATTATGATCATATGGTATATGTGTGTCTGTGGCCGTACATAGAGAGACGAAAGGCTTGCAAATGATTCCTTATTAATTAATTCATTTTTTTTATATTTATATTCATATTTTTAAATAAATTTCATTTTTTGCAGCATTCTGCTGCTACTGTGCTTGTTTGGGTTAAACCAGCAGGGTTAGGGTTAGGGGTGGGGTTATACATCGCCACCAGCTGGAACACAACATAAAATGACGAAGTGAAATAATTAAAGCTTTTTTTTCCCCTAGAAATTACGAAGGAAACTCCTGAAATTCTAACTTTGGCGCATGGATGAAACATCATACTTTTAGTCACGCAAATTGTTGGTACATGTATAATATGTGGGGAGTCAGATTTAGCTCGGACTAGAAGAATGTGTTTGTGTGTGTGTGTGTGTGTGTGTGTGTGTGTGTGTGTGTGTGTGTGTGTGTGTGTGTGTGTGTGTGTGTGTGAGTGGGTGGGCGTATTTTGTGACCAGTGGTGATAAGTAGTAACTTTGTAAAAGCTGACAGGGAGTTGTCACATATATGTAGAGATAACGGTCCTTTGTTACCGTGAGGTATGGATGCACACATGCACAAACACTATTGAGTCATAGCTGGTTCAAGATTACTCTAACAGGCTGCCTGGGATTTTGTGGTTGAAGAAGTATTTAGAAGTTTTACTAATATTACTAATACTAATATAAAGGTATATCAGCAAAGTGTAAATTAGTATCAAAAGTACTCATTAAGCACAATTACCCCCCTTCCAAGAGATATTATTTGTATTACTGTATTACTATTGCATTATAATTTTTTTTTTTTTTTTTTTTAAATCAAGCAGTATGCCATATCAACCATTTATTGTTGGGAAAAATAGGAACATGTACTTTAAAATACCTGCTCTCTATTGCAAATAACTAAGACCATCCTAAAGTGGTCTCATGTCTTAATTTAAGAAATCCAATATTTACTTTATTTAGAGTTATCTTTTCCAAAGTTATATAACTCATAAAACAACTCATTGAAGCTGAACGACTATGTGACTTGAGTTGAAGACACACCTGGGCACATTTTCCAGTCATGAGTCTTATCCCATTTTGGTTCTTATTATGATTACATTTATATTGGACGTCATTCATATGCAGGGTGAGGGTCAACTGCATAGCTCACCTAGGCCTAAAACAGACCCTGATAAAAGCATGAGAAAATTGGCAATGTGGCGATAAAAAATGCTAAAAGAAATCCCAAAAATGAAAATGTTGCTTGGGGAAAATATAGAATATACGTAGATAAATGAGTAAATCTGTGCCAAGAGTAAAAATATATCATGATTGTCAAATTGTGGTCTTTTTTGATCATCAGCAATGCTTTGGAATCCTTTAATATCAAAAAAACAAATGTCATCTTTACAAAATATCTAATTTGCATATGGAATCCATCTGGATGTTCCATGGTTCTAGAGTGAAATCACTTAGAACATGTTCATGTAGGAATTGGAGAATTCAGATCCAGTCAGTGATAGATTTTGTGATGATACAGAACATTTTTCCCATACCCACAGGTATTGCGAGACATTGAAGGCCTTCCTGCAACGTTGTAAGATGAGGCTGAACTACAATGAAGTCAGTAATGTAAGTAACTTCCTTCTGTTGCAATATAGATAGGTTGATCGAGAAATAAATAGTGCAGACATTTTCAAATCAAACTATGTCTAAAAATGTGTCAATTAAGTCCAAGAATTAAGAATATGAATAACAATGAATAATTGAGTTAAAAACAAATAAATAATATATATTATTTATTTGTTTTTAACTCAATTATTCAGATTTATATAGATTAATTTAATTATTCTGTATCATCACATATATATGTATATATATATATATATATATATATATATGTATATATATACATATATATATATATATATATATATATATATATATATATATATATATATATATATATATATATATATATATATATATATATATATATATATATATATATATATATATATATATATATATATATATATATATATATATATATATATATATATATATATATATATATATATATACACCATGTACTGTATATTATTTTTTTTTTTACAGCCATCAGAGAGCCACAGAAGAAACCGTGGCTCCAGCAGCCAGTCCAGGATCCTGGACATTGAGAGAGCTCAAAGGGCTGAGTTTTTTGCAGTCATTCAACGTGCAGAGAGACTGTATTCTTCACGGAAATCCTTACTTGATGCGGTTCTGAAGAGAATGGGATTTCCCATCCAGCAGGACACCCTCCTCTCACCTCAGCCTCCAGCGTCTCCCACAAGAAGCCCTGGATCCTCTCTGCGAGGGAGACGACCTAGGCCCATTTTAAACAACGACAAAAGGGTTCGTACGTCCAGGGCCAACCAGGCGTTGGTAGAAGAGGAGCCTTTCTATGAGAAGAAGCTGCGTCTGGGCAGGAAGATGGCTGGGGGGACAGCTGCAAACAGGAGCCCAAGTAGAGACTCTTCCTTCAGATCTGTGAACATGCACACTCCCACTGAGCTGAGGGCCATTTCACACACCAGCCTGTTCACCCCTACTCCTTTTCCTCCTCCTCCTCCCCCTCCTCCCAGAGCAACCAGGAGACCGTCTCGTCTCCCAGTGATTGCCATGAAATTTGGTGGAGCAGGTATGTAAATTCTGTTGAGTGATGACTTTCTTTATGGGAACTTGAATAGAAATAGGTAAAGATTGAGTATTCATGACTATTTTTGCCGTTAATCTGAACAGGCAAGGAGGTGGCTAATGGATGCAAGCTCCAGTCATCACAGACGACACTAGAGAGACTTACGGAGACACTAGAGAAATTCATGCTCCGCCACCGTCCTTCACCTGAACTACCAACAGCCCCCAGTAGGACGCCAATGGTGGCACCCAAGGTTCCAGCACCACCTTCAGAAGATGCCCCGCCCAACAGAAAAGGACCTCGCCGTGGGACAAAATGCAACCCAAAGGCTGTAGCAGGTCAGGAAGACCTCCAGCCTTTGGTCAACCCTGCAAAGAGCCTGTCCCTCTGCTTCACGCAGCTGACCTCAGATAACTGGTAGGACATCCACATTACAGAAGTAAAGATCGATTTTAAACAGCATAACAAGCAGGGACACGACATCCTGCTGTTGCTTATAAAACAATGGTTATCACAGTTGTCATCAAAACACAGGCAGGAAAAACTGCATGGATTGAAATCTGTTCGAGTTCTGGCACGACACCATCCAGAATACCTGCAGACCAAACTGCATGAAGTCTGCCTGGTCCTCACAGAAGCGGTATTGCAGACATTTTCCTCTTTGTTTCTCTGTTGCATGCAGTTCTCCTTTGCCTACTTGTGCATGTACCTGTACTGTGTACACAGGAGTACTGACTGATGTTCTTATTTACTATCTAGGTGAATAACCCGCGCTCTGCTGTGACCGGTGCTGCAATGGGCACCGTAGCAGAGCTCCATGCCCACCTGGGGAGGGCCATGGACACTGAGGCAGAGTGGACAGGCCGCGTCCTGCTGCTGAAGCTGGCACAGACAACCAACTCCTTCATTCACCAGCAGGCCAACCTCGCCCTGGATGCGCTGGTGGAGGGCTGCAGCCCTGGTAGAATAATAAATGTTCTCCTCAACATAGGGTTGAGGTAAGAGGAGAGGATGTGATCAGAATTTAGTAGGAAGCGTAGCAGCAGCATTTAAAGTAAATGAAGTGAATCATAATCGACACTCTCCGGTTTTTGTCCCTTCTTCAGCCACCGCTGTGCTGCAGTGAGGGGTAGCACAGCCGAGCACCTCCACCAGCTGGCGGACATCGTTGGAGAGGATCAGCTCTTGACAGCAGGGAAGATCTTCACAGAGCGTTTCCTTGTTGCGGTCAGTAAGATGGCGGTGGATCCTGCACCAGAAGTCAGGTGGGGTTAGCAAGTCTTGCATGGTCTTATAGTTTGTGGTTCCTGTGAATAATTCAGTTAGATTTGTCAGTCTTCAGTCAGAATCTCATAGCCTTCTGGGCATTGTGCTTATACACAAAACCGCTAAATGTGAAATGTATCCTGCACAGGCACTACGGACAGAAGATGCTCAAAGGACTCGCCCACCAGAAGGAGTTCACGGTCCAGTGGGATAGGATCATCCCAGTGAAAGACAGACATCACTTGGAGAAGATCTTGAAAAAGATGAGGCAGTAGAAGCATGCACGTTCCTTGGAATAACTGGACGTAGCCTCAGCCTTTTAGTTATCCAAAGAACAGCATAAAATAAATGTATTAGAAAGGCATTAGACATCTCAACACAAAATAAACATAAAACAATGCAACTGCTTGAATTCAATTTGCTGCAAGTAACTCTGTACCTAAACAAAATATAAAAAGGCAAATCAAGAGAAACATATAAACAAGCAATCACAACGCATTCTTGATCAGTTGATAGCCAAGACGGCTGAACATGATACTCTTACAACTCGAGAGGTAGAAAATGCGATGGCCAGGTTGAAGCATCTGTGACATATTGCGATATGAAGCTATACATTAAATCCACATCCAATACCATTTTAAAAACCCCAGGATGTTCCCTAATCAAATCAAAAGAGAGCATGCAGAAAACACATTCACAAAAGAAAGAATAGAAGTCATATACATTAAATAATGAAAAATTGAACATCATCTTGGTTATGGATGGAGAAACATGGTGTCCAGTTGAGGTATCTTGTTGAAAGTACATATATATATATATATATATATATATATAAGTGGAAAGGCTTATTGGTTTTCTACTGAGTTTTTAAATTCAGAGCTATTTTTTCATTTTAAGACACCTACACTCACTGTCTCTCTCTCCCTCTCTCACTCTCTCACACACACACTCAAACCACCATCACCCAAACATCTCATTCTTATATTTCATAATAACACAAACAACCTGTCAATAACCATATTTGACCCTTTTGACTGACTAATCATACTGTTCCATTTTTCGAAACCACATTTTCTAAAGCGGGACACACAAGGTGCTTCCTGTTGACGATTGCTGCACCCTCATATACTGCAACTTTGGCTAAGCAATAGTTTCACTGGCTTCCATGTGTTTACAGGACCTACAAACACTAAACCTAAGTGTCCCACATTAAGCAGTGTCCCATGTAATTTGATAGGATGTGTCAACTGCATAAAGGTGAATCTGCTACCCAGGTTCCTCTGCCTGTACCAAACTCTTCCTTTACCGATCCCAAGTAAATTCTTTAAAAAAATTAGGAAGCATGATAACTTATTTTTTATGGAGGGGAAAAGTCCCCAGAAATAAAATTTAAACCCTATACAACACTGACTGGAATCCCAGGGTTTTTTGTTTCTGTTTTTCTCTATTTGTGTTGTTTATTGTCACTATTACTTCTACTAATAATAATATTGTCATTACTATTAACGGTTACAATGACATGGCCTTCGGTTACACTATTGTGCATGTTATTGCTTTTCTTTTATTGAAAATGTCATTAAAGACACTGTCTCAGAAGAGGGACACTTTTTGAGGAGCATTAGACACATACTTATTTATGGCAGACAGCAAAAAAAGAAATACTGTAAATTGGTGCTCATCTTGTTACACATAAAAACAAAAAAAGAGTGACACACCATAACTTGTCCATCCATAGTACAGTTTATTATCTTCTTTGAATATGGAGTATTATTGCCGTTTTCCTAACTGATAAACATTATCCACACTCCTATGATAGTCATGACTCATTATAACAAGGCAGCGTACTGAAAAAAGGCTTAAGTCCCTCATTTATAATTCGGATCTCTGATCAGCTTCTAGTTGAATAAAACAATCCTTGGGTTGTGATGCTGACTGGATGGAGAAATAATTGAGCAGGTTTTGAGTTCACTTCCAACCAGTATGCTTTTCTCTTCAGTGAAGTCCACATTTACCATCTGTTTTTTTTTTTAAAGTCTCTGAATAAAAGTGTTTTTGCATAACTGCTACAGCAGTTGATTAAGTGAGGCACTGCAATAAAAAGGCACTTTGGTAAATGCTGAGATGAACATAATGATATGGATCTATAGTCTATACTGACATGGTGTCAATTACAGTTATGATAATGAGGAGAAAAATGTAACCTTAGAGGAGAAAGGTAATAAACAAGAGAAACAAAACCAACAGACGTTCTACAGGCTCTGCTGAGTCCTGAAAGAGGAATCAGGAAGTCCATATAGGTTTGGGTTACAATGACATGGAGCCATTCATGTCAACCAGGTCAGGACACTTGGAGGCTGGTCTCAGTTCAGTTTTATACTTCCCTCTAAGTTGTAATGGAGAGGTTTGATTAAATCCGGAGATCACCACAAAACAGGGAAGTCCATTTTACTGAAGCCAGGGTCTCTGCGCAGCTCCCAGTATGTGTTGTTGCTCACCCACGTGTCATCGTTAGACTTCCTGCCGACACAACACAAATCACTCAACGATTGATTCACTTGAATGATTATCATATTTAAACAAAGTGACACTGGTCAAATGTTCAGGGTATTAAATTATCACATCAGTTTCCAGAATAACGTTAGATAATAATATTAAATTAAACCGTCTTAAAACTGTGTGTATATGTGTGTGTATATATATATATATATATATATATATATATATATATATATATATATACACAGCCGAGATCAGATACGATAAAATAAGATAGATTTTATTATCCCACACTGGAGAAATTCCCTCGTTACAGCTGCTCAAAAGAAAAATTCACACAGATCTGAATTAGGCCTGGGCCGGTATACGATTCTGACGGTATGATAACCTTCAGCAAAAATATCACGGTATTACAATTACAGCTTTAAAATATATATATATATATTTTTTAAATGTCTGGGTAAAAAAACTTTTCCCCATTGAACACAGTGCATTTTACTTTAAAAAAAACACTGCACACTGATAGGGAGATAGATTAATAAACTGCAGTTTCTCTCCTTGACCACTCATCACTCAAAAAACAGCTCATACTTTAGAAAATGTTAGTGGTTTTGAAACCATGACTTTTTCAACGCGGTATACCTTAAAAAAGGTAACCGGCCCATGCCTAATCGAAATAACACAAATTCACATTAAATAGAAATAGGAAAAATATACAAAAAGTTTTATAAAAATAAAAAATAACAGAATAAGTTGTAATAATAATAGTAGTAATAACAGATAGTGTATGTCAGAAACGTTTCTTATCTTTGTGTATAACATTTTTTATTGAAGAGATATTTTGCTGATTTAAATCCAGCTCAGTGTCATGGCAGGTCTGCTGAGCATCGTTTACCTGCCCGGAGATCCGTGCACTAGTGCCACGGAGGGAAGCCAAACGCTGTTCACCTAAACACACTGCCCACACAAAGATGACACAGAGCTGGTTTAAAATAGGCAAAGTACTGTATCCCTTTGAGCTATTTTTAAAACATTTTTAAAACATTTTTAAAACATCTGGGAATATAAGGGAGGACTGTATTTTGAATTTTCTAGGTTTAACTAGAAGTTATTACTTAATAGAGCATGCGAGAAGTGATGAGTCGCATATCACTTCTGGAATGGATGTGATGTAATTGACAATCACATTAGAGAGAATTACTTTTTTAGTCATGAACGGTTATCTTAACAACCCGGTATGTTCATCACAAGTCTGCAGACTGTGACAGCCACAGACATTTATACCACATAAGACACAGTGGCTGCTATGGAGGTGATCTCTGATCATGTGCGATAGAACAATTTGTTTGAAAAAAGAAATCAGCAGCATACTTGAAAAAGCGTGGCTGGTGTGTCATGCTGTTGTCCTGCAGCACTTTCCTCCTCTCTCTCTGGAGTTGCTCTATCCTCTGTTTCTGCTCCTCTGCTCCTTCTGTGTTCCCCTCCTCCAACAGCCTGGAGAAAGAACACAAAGAGAGTGAGTCAGGATAGGAAACAGTAGAAATTTGGTCCTACTAGATCGCCACTGCCATTCATCCCACTGATTCCTACACAAACAGGAACATTCTGGTGTTCCCTCCCTCTGGGTAGACGTTAGCTGTGGTAGTTGCAGCCGATACAGTTCCTGTGCTAATATATCTACTGAAAGTTCCTACTTAAGATTTGAGTATAATACCTTGGTACAGAAGCTGCAGATAGACCTTTTTCACAGCAGACATTTGACTTCCATAGTGGGAAAGACAAAAGTGTTAGTGACAACTATGGCTGCTCGATATGAGGAAAATATGCAATAATGTTGTTAAATATCGTGATAACGATATTACTTGCGATGAATAAACCAATATTAAAAAGTGTACTCAGTTCTGCATTTATGCTGCTGAAATACAACACATTTTTTACTTGTTGAATTAAAAAAAGTGAAAGGAAATTATTTCTAACATAAATGGCGAGTGACAGTAAGCCAGCATGCTCAATACCAGGGCCCTGAAACTGAAGCGATGACATGGAAGTCAGCCATCATCATCATTTTATTATTTACACCTGTGCTTCTCCTACTGTCACATGTCATGTCTGTGTTCTGTGAAAAAGGCATTTACATTGTAAAACCATTTTCTAGTGACAACTAATATATATATATATATATATATATATATATATATATATATATATATATATATATATATATATATATATATATATATTTATTAGGGGGATCCATATCACAATAAAAAAAAAAAAAAAACATAAAATAAACATAAAAAAAGAGTATAACATAAAATACAAAACTATTACTTGTATTGACTAATTTGGGCATGTTGCCATTTAATAAACCTTTTTGTTATTATTATTCATCCACCAAATGTGAGAATTTATTTGTTGGAGTTCAACATCTTACTAAATTAGAACCTCTACATGAGTCAACAATTATTCTTGTGACTTCATTCCCCTGGATCTAAACTCCCATAGTCTGTTGTCATGGTTACGTTTATATTTCAGGCATTAACTGCTTCACACCACATGAGCTCTACCAGACTTGGCCCACAACATCACGTTTGTAAAAACATTTTAGGCCAAATAGTCTTTAAATTAATTTAGACTACAGGGTTATCTGTACAACCCATTAGATTAGAACATATGGTTAAAGAGTACAAAAAAGTAATAAAATATCAAGTTTCTAAAATGGGTAGAGATGATGTCTGTGGACAGACTAATAGAAAGCAACGCAACAGACAGATAGAGAGTGCCAACCTCTGGTCCGGCCTGAAGCGTGTGTCTGTGGGGGGCAGCAGAGGTCTCAGGGTGGAGTCCAGCTCATTTAACTCTACCGCCAACTGGGTGAAGCCATAGTACTGGTCGTGGTCCACTGGCATGGGGTCTACACACACACACACACACACACACACACACACACACACACACACACACACACACACACACACACACACACACACACACACACAAATTAACAGCTGTTACGTCAATCTCAGTTTTGTTCTTTGAGTGCCGTGTTGTAAAATCTGTATAACCAACATTCCCAGGGACCAATCACTCACTTGCTCTCCAGATACACGTGGCAGAAGGTGGGTCTCCTTGAAAAACCGACTCATGCCATTTTCCAAAGATGGAGTGTACAACTTTTCCTTTGGAATCTGTAACCACTCCCTCTATCTCGTTCACTGTAGAGCTCCATGATCTGGCCTACCAAAAAAAAAAGGAAGAGGAAAATTGTTTGTATGTGTTAGATGGAAGAAGTATATTACACAAAATGAGAGCAGACGTCCTAAGTATCAAATTTAACACTCATGATAAATAATGTATGATTTATATATCAGTGCTTAAAAGGGAATATTCTTGCTGCGTAATTTTCCATGCTCATGGTTTGAAAATTCTGTTCCTATCTGTGTCCAGAAGATGGTGCCGTTTGCCTTGACAGTATTGCTGATACGGCATACTGAAAGTAAAACATTGAGTTGGAAGCACCACATTAAAGAAATCTGCAGTAATCTTTTCTTTAGAGAGGGGCATGATTTGACATGTTTGTTCAGAGGATAGCAACTGTTAAATCAGGTGCTAAAAGCCAGGCAGGCAACTGTAATGATTACAAGGGTCTGACAGAGGTTCATGTGAATGTGACAAACCAATACAGACATGCATACATACATACATACATAACATACATAACATACATAACATACATAACATACATACAGGTGAGAACAGTTTGTTAAGTACAAATAGAACAATTGAACGACAATTGAACGACACATGAAATGTTCTGGAGTGCAAATCACATCCCACAGGGACTAAAACATTAGTTCCAAAAAAGGTAAAAGGTACTTTATTGTCCATAAACATACATGTAGTGAAATTCATTTTCTGCATTTAACCTATCCCTCAAGTGAGCAGTGGGCAGCCATTTACAGCACCCGGGGACCAACTGCAGATCTGAGCCAGTGCCTTGATCAAGGGCACCTAGTACATGTTTTTGATGGTGGGGGAAACCGGAGCACCCGGAGGAAACTCACGCAAACATGGGGAGGAAATACAAACTCCACACAAAGGCCCGGAACGACCTGGATTTGAACCTAGAACCTTCTTGCTGTGAGGCCACAGTGCTAGCCATTGGGCCACCATGCTGCCCATTCTGCATTGTTAAGACATGAAAACAAGTTTTACCCAACTTCTTCACCCTCAAAAATCAATTGTGGAATAAAGATCAGCTTCTGTCATTCGCAGTTGGAACAGTGGTTTTAAAATCTGTGTTTCCTCACCTTGACAAATGTGATTTTACACTGGCAGGCATCACTGTTGATATTTTTGATGAACATCTCGCCGTAGTGTTCGATCCAGCGCTGGCCGCTCAGGATGTTATGGATGCAGGACGTCACTTTGTTCCATTCGTAGTGGTCCCCAAACCTGGAGAAATCACAGACATAAGGTACTTAATATGCATGTTGTTTCATTCCAAAGTACTTACACTTGCAGCCTATACTGTGCGCAATGACGTGGATACTCATGCACATGCAAACACACACCCACACACAATAAGTAAAGGACTTACGCAGGTAGTGTGACATGGGTAGTTCCCATGGGAACAATTTCCATGGATTTGCCCCAGAATTTATTTTTCCATCGGACATCTAAAAAAAACAAAAAAACAGATCGCAAAATAACAGGTGAGTGCTTGTGACAATGAAAATTACCATATTGTCTTAATTTAAATCTTCAAGGCTTTATCTAGTCTCCTCAGTAAAAGAGCGTCTTTTTATAAATCAGCTTCTTTATTCATGTGCACAAAGGGAAATGCAAACACAGCAGCCGTCAGCAGCTTCTTTGTTTTTTTTAAGTTTAAAAGTGTCTCCAAATAAGGTCATATTAGTATAATCTGCACAGAGTATGTAGGTATCAATCACTTCATTATCATGCGATGGAAAGTTACAGTAATCACGAGGCAACATGAGGTTACCTAATCTTCCATAACAACAATTCTCGCTTTAAATATAACCTACAGCAAGAGTCAAACACTCAGAAACAAAATGTGTGGCCCAGACAGAAATGAGACATTTATTCCAAACATGCTCTCTCCTGCTAACCTTGCCAAAAGGTGAAGTTCCTTGAATCAGAGTGACATGCTGACACAGGTGGGTGATGACTCACCTGGGAAATGAAGATAAGAGATGTGAGATGAGATAAACGCACTTTATCATAAGCTTTACACAGTGGACACTGCAGATCAGGAAGTTGTATCGTGTATGAGTCAAAAACAAAAAGGTGGGAAAGGTGAAACCTCTAACTTTTTTTTGTGCCAGCTATAAACCATTACTACATTTATTTTGAGAGATCAGTATAATTACAGTAGACAAACCAGCCCACCAGAGAGACGAATGGCAGGTCAGTGCACAACTTTGCTGCTTTATATGGTTTGCTACTGGATTGGAGTTTGTGACAAGTCTTGTGAATTGCTTTCAAGCGTAGAACAGAAAGAGGGCACTGTTCTTCCAGTGCCCAATACCTTCACTAATACATCTGACCAGTTGTGGAACAAGTATTCAGATCCTTTACTTCAGTAAAAGTACTAATAGCACAAGGTAAAAATACTCTTTTACAATTTAAAGTCCTATTGAAAATGTTACTTAAGTAAAAGTATGTAAGTATCATTAGAAAAATTTACTTAAAGTATTAAAAGTACTCAACCCAGAAAATTCCTCACGTTAGAAACTAGAAACGACCCAAACAGTCAATCAACTACAGTAAGTGTTTAATGGTCTAATCATTTCAGCTGGACTAGTAGGCCTGTATATTGTTGGGTAGTTTAATTTAAAGTGGATCACATCACTCCAATTCTGAAGTCTCTACACTGGCTTCCAGTGCCTCAAAGAATTGATTTCAAAATACTTTTGATGGTTTATAAATCACTAAACGGTTTAGGGCCAAAATACATTTCTGATCTGCTACTACACTATGACCCATCCAGACCTCTCAGGTCGTCTGGGACAGGTCTACTTGTTGTTCCCAGAGTCAGAACTAAAGAGGGGGAAGCAGCGTTCAGTTTTTATGCTCCACATATCTGGAACAAAACTCCCAGAAAACTGCAGGTCCGCTGCAACTCTCAGTTCTTTTAAATCAAAGCTGAAGACCTATCTTTTTGATGTTGCTTTTCTTTAAATAACCTATTTCATCTGCTTTTATATGTTTAACTGCTCTTTATTCACATATTTTATTTCTCAGTTCTTTAAATTGTTATACTGCACTGTAAATTGTATTCTTGTCTTTTAATGCTTTTAAAAATTGTTTAATTGTTTTCTAAATGCTCTTTAATGTTTTATGTAAAGCACTTTGAATTGCCCTGTTGCTGAAATGTGCTATATAAATAAAGCTGCCTTGCCTTGCCTTATAATAAAACTGCATATTTTATAAACTACATGTGTTTTGTGTGCAAAATTCTTCATTTGTAAAGTAACTAAAGTGGTCAAATTAGTGTAGTAAAAAGTACAATATTTCTCTCTGTACAAGTACCTCAAATTTGTACTTAAGTACAGTAATTGAGTACATGTACTTAGTTACATTCCACCACTGCCTCTGACATGAGATAACATAACCACTATGTGACAATTAATTTGACAATTACATTTTGATGCTTAAAAATGCTAAATGTAGCACACACATCATATGTATATTGTGTGTGTGTGTATTATCATGCAGTGAATCATGTGCGTGTTATGATGTAACCTTTACCTGTTCAGCTATGAACTTGAAGCTTTTATCAGGTCTGTCACACTCGTAGGTCTCTCCCAGGACAGGGTTAAAGGGTTTACTTCCTGCTCGATGGTAGGTGGATGCATACGCAGATATTGCAAATGTAGCGACATACACCTGCACAGAAAATCAGAGGGGATGAATTACTGGCACATTTGTCACCATGAGGTTGTGAACATGTCTGTGTGTACAATGTATGTGTGTGACACCACCAACTTTGTTTACATGAGACTACTGTATGGACATATAAACAGTGTGTGTGGGAGTATATTCATACATTACATAATTTTAGGTAGAAAAACATTTAGGTACTGTATAAGTGTGCCTCAACTAAAAAAAAAGAAAAAGAAAAAAAGTCTTCCAAACCCTCCTAAGGAAGAAAAAAAAAAAAAAAAAAAAAAAAAGACAATTGAAAGCGTCTTGCTTGCAAAAATAAAATATTTATTAAAGCCTCTAACAGAATCGCGCACAGAGCAAAAGACGAACATCAGAGTAGCTTTTAAAAATCTTCCTGAGGAACAGCACTAAGCTTGAAACACATTTCTTATCTATATTTTGCTACAGCTACTTTGATGGTCATCTTTCCATTTGTTCATCTCGGTTTCTCACCTTTAGTTAACACATGTACATCAGAAACTAAAATCATTTATTAAAAGCATGTAACTTCCAAAAGTACATGTGTGCCAATGTTCATGTGAGACTGCTTTGTGCATGTGTGTAGGTGTACAAATAACTCATTAGAGTACATTAGACCCTCTCTTAAAGGTCCCATGACATGGTGCTCTTTGGATGCTTTTATATAGGCCTTAGTGGTCCCCTAATACTGTATCTGTTGGTTTCCCAAAATTCAGCCTTGGTGCAGAATTACAGCCACTAGAGCCAGTCCCACAATGAGCTTTCCTTAGTATGTGCCATTTCTGTGTCTGTAGCTATCGAGGAGGGGAGGAGGGGGGGCAAGGTGGAGGGTGGGGGTGTGGCCTTGACCAACTGCCACTTTGCTCGTTTGAAAGCCATGATGTCTCTCTCTCATGGGTGGAGCAAGATTCCAGATCGGCCCATCTGAGCTTTCATTTTCTCAAAGACAGAGCAGGATACCCAGGGCTCGGTTTACACCTATCATCATTTCTAGCCACTGGGGGACCATAGGCAGGCTGGGGGAACGCATATTAATGTTAAAAAACCTCATAAAAGTGAAATTTTCATGCCATGGGACCTTTAACTGTTTGTACATTCTTACATGGCTCTATCTAGATCTTGCAGGTTTGTACATGCAATATCATCAAGAGTGTTTTTTCCCTCTCACCATGCGCTGGTAAGGGTCATGGGTCTGGTTGGCGGTGTCCAGCAGCTCACTGTACTCCAGCTCCTCACACAGCCTCTGCAGGGTGTTGAGTGGCTCATTGAGCTGCACTGGCATGGCCACCTTGGACAGGTCCTTGCCGATGTTGTTCCTCAGGATGTTCCACAGGCTCACGCTGCTGGTGGGGCTGGTAGAGGGCAACACGGAGCGCCGATGAGCCAGGGTCGCCACGCTGCTAACTAGAGGGGAGAAATGTGGAAAGAAGACTGGTGAGATTTTTAACAGCGGAGACAAGTAGCGTGTCTGAGAGCTGAAATGGGAGAGAGGGAGTTACTTGAGTGTGCGCATTGTTTAAACCAGATGTTGTAAAATCTCTACTGTTCAAAGCCGATTTGATGGAGATGAGGGTATGTTGTAACTTCAGAGGTGGCATTTTAAGTGTGGCATTGAAACTTGTTTCCCCCAATGTGAACACGCTGCAGTACACCTGTTTAAAATGGAGCATGGTGGTGTCCCATCATTGTCTAAATGCTGTTTGAGAGGCAAAGAAAGGAAATTCTGGGAGATTTTTCAGTTTGACTGAATGGGTGTGTTCCTTGGATATTTTCTGGGAATGAAAATGGTCGAAATCAATTATACAAAACAAAATATTGACATAAATATTTCAGCGCTAATACAAAAATACTCATCATACTGGCATAAGCCTTCAGAAACAAATCTAGATAAAAGACAAATACTGAAGAGATTAAACAACCAATAGCTTGACATTTTCATTTACCCCTTTCTCTTCACAAGCTCTAATCATACTCTCCATATCTCTCTGGATCTAAACCAGATGAAAACCAAGCTTTCTATTTGCAACTCCAGTCATTGTAATTCAAACCCTACCAGCTACCTGAAGGCTAAGGTGTATGCTGTAAAAATCTAACATCATCTTCAGCAGTGAATAAATGATGCCTCTACACAGATGCTTTGTCACATACTGAAGGAGGAAACATCGTACGGAGTTTGTAAACACGTCTGGGAGTCGGTGGTGGTCATGTTCAACACATTTCTCTAAGCAAGTGAGTCATTTCAAATGATTCCAGACATTTAGAATGTATTTGATGTCAACACTTGCACAAAAGCACACAGAGGTTTAGTCACAGTCGCACCCAAGTGCTCTAAACCAGACAAGCCCTGCCTCTTTTTGACAGAATAAGGTCTCTCTGCGCTGTCTCTGTCTTTGTCATTGTGGAGGGAGTTGATGTCCTCACACACACACACACACACACACAGCTTGTTACTGTATCACGTACCAGAGTTGTGTCTCTCACTGCCTCCCTCATTGCTGTAGGTATCCATGGAGACGCTGTCACTGACATCACTGATGTACGAGTCATCGTCAGACACCTGGAGACAGAAAATCAATGTTGAAAGGTCAGCGAGCGACCAGAACGTAGAATCAAGGACAAAAACCCACAAACCCAAAAGTCATCAGAACAGAGGAGAAAAAAATAAATAAAATAAATAAATAAAGTGCACCCAGTGTACAGCATGTTTGTTGTGACTTGCAGGGGTTAGTTGTGCTAAAACCAGCTGTGTCGGGGAGGATCAATGAGTAAAATAAGACATAGATTACTTTTCCTGCACAACTAACCCTTTATTAGACTTGAACTTGATTTGTTTGATCACTGTAGTGCTGAAACAAATGGTAAGTTAATTGATTATGGTCAAACAATCTTGCAAAAATGCTAAACATTTAAATGGTTCCAGCTTCTGAAAGTTTATAATATAGTTTTTTTTTTTCCTGCTCTACATTATTTTAAAAACATACAAAACAAGTCATTTGCACCTTGAAATAGTGATGGATGAAACAATTAAGACGATAGACCAATGCATTTGTCTCTGAACATAGAGAATAAGGTAGTAGATATTGTCTCACCTCATTCTCAGAAGAGGAAGAGGAGAGGAGGTACTCCTGAGCATCGAAAAACTCTGACATGGACTCTGGGATAGAAGCTTTGCTCTCATTGGACACCTGGTGGACCAAGGAGTGGGAGCCACCTGGACATTCCTGATGATAATAAAAAAAATTTAAAAAAAGTCAGTTGAGTGAAACTGGACCTGTGGTGATAGGTGGTGTGACATGTGTGATGTGATCATGCAGAACCAATGTTTTTGACACTCACTGAGGCATAGGCGCTCTTCAAACCCATAACCTGTGCTGGCTGTGGCGCCTGCATGTCGATGGTGTGCCTCAGTCTGTCTTTTTCTGCCACTAGGGAACTAAAGGCTGATTTCAGTGTGGCGTGGACTGGAGAGAAGCGAATGCCAGACAGAAAAACAGGTGGAGAGTTGTCATGGAAACTATCTTACCATGTAGACACACACACTTACAAAACATTTTCTATCAACAGTTAATGCATCTCCTGAGCAAACTAGCAGACATCCCAGCAGAGACTCACTGTTGTTGGCCAGCCTGCAGAAGTCCTCCTGTAGACGGGACGCGTCTGTAGGCGAGTCCGGGGATTCAGGACAGACCTCCTGGGTGTTTGACTCAGCGGTGGACAGATTGGGGTTGGAGGCGTGGAGTCGGGGGGATTGGGAGGAGATGCAGCTTGGGACCTGGTGGACAAAAACAGAGAAAAAAGTTGAAGAACTGTAAGCCATTATTTTACCTTCATTTCCCGACCGTTGATTAATTGTAATTTAGTTTCTGAATAATTCTCAAAAGAAAAAAGCTGCGCGTACCTGTAGCGTGGCTTTGGTTTCTTTGCCATTGTTTTTGGATCGCCATCTCCTTGGCCTTTTCTCTTTTTTGGGCATGTCGTAATTAGATGCCTGTGGTACCACAAGAAACTGAGTTATTAAGGGATTAGTAAAACAAAATTACATTCAGTTTTGACCTGAAAAAAAGTATTCCCCTTCATCAGTCTTACATATATTCCATGAGTAAGTATTTTAGTTCTTACTCCCCTGGAAAATCAGCCACTTTCCTGTTACACCCGCAAATGCATTTCCATTGAATATTTCAGCAAATAGCTTTGATAAAGTCAAAGAACACCTCTACATTTTGCATGACAGCGAACTTAATCAGTGTGCCTGTGCTTACTTGTAGTGCACTAATGGCTGGGGCGGAGTATGTGCGATGGAGGACCTCCATGCTCTTCAGCAGCAGGTTGAGTTCCAGCAGGTACGATTCACATTCCTCCAAGTCTGGCGTGAAAGAAAGATTATTATTAGATGAAAGTTTGGGTGCGTGCAATGGTGAGAGATAATATGAAACATGAAAGATTCACTGCAGTGAGACACATTTTAAAAACGGAACTGTTGACAAGGCAGGGCGACAAGCAAGCAAAGAGACAATTTGTGACAAAGTAACAACCAACCTTTGCTGCAGTTGTTCATGTCCTCTGAGGAATGGAGCCAAGAACTGACCTTAGCCTGGTGGACTGACGCCTGCTTAGTGAGAGTAGCCCTCTGTTTTAGAGGGAGAGACGGATGAGACAGATGACAGAAGATGAGGCATATGCAACCTCACATAACTGTAACTGCATCCCTACCGGGTCCAATCTAAGGGAACAACTATGTTTTCTACAAATGAGCCAACGGAACAACTTACTTTTCTTAGGGAGTCATTGAGGGAGGGGGAGGATGAGGCGTGCGGGTGGAAGAGGTGCCTCTCATGGGGATACATGGCAATCTCGTTCTGCCGAAATACGCGGTGATGACGCAGCTTTGACACCCACTCCTCAAACAGCTCCGGAGACTTCACCTGGGTGCCATAAAGTCAAAATTAGGAGCAGTAACTGGGAGACAGCTGCTGTCAGTGTATTTGTACGAAACAGAAAGAGTAAATAAGAAAGACAGCATGTAGGTGTTCATGCATTTGCGTAGATCTCTATCTATGAGAGATGGCACTGACTCACGTTAAAGTGGGTGCCAGGAGTTACCTTTAAGTGATAGATGTTATTCTCTGTGTCCAAGTCGATGCACATGGCTTTTTTCTTGATTGACATGACAGAGAGGCCAACATCAATGCAGCCATGGAGCTTTCCCTTCTTCAGCTGTGAACACAACACTTTTGTAAGCAAGTCTGTTATGTGTCGTAATGCAAGAATGACAGACAGAGGGTGCTCTTGAGGTAGTACCTACATCAGTTCCACGCTTTGCATACTTCAAGATGCCTTTCTCCAACACAAAGAATCTCTAAGTGGGAAGAAATCAAACTCAGTCAATATTTCTTCACACAAACTGCTCAGTTTTCAGTTCTTACCACCCATGAATCACAAGTTTATTGCACTCCTAGATTATGCAACAGTTAAAAACGCCAATAAAACACTGTACCGTTGTACACCACTTTCCCTTGACCCTGCCATTCAAATTTCACAACAGCAGCAGGGAAATAAGTAGCAGTATGGATAACGACATAGCAACAGCTTACAAGCACATCTTGCTCACTTTAGTTTTACAGTCAAAAAAGAATGCACCGATAAAGCACTTCGACAGTACTCGAGACGTCCTTGTGAGTTTAAATATTGGCTGTTTACGTGGCTATTCAATCATGTTGCAAGGCAGAACTTTCCAGGTATGCACACAGAAGAGGGGGAGGAAGATGAGTCAGGGTTACAGTATAATCAGCTGGGAATACAAAGAATGGAAAGCAGGAAATACAGAGGACTATAATGGTGAGGAGGAGGAAATGCGGAAATAGCTTGAGGTATTAAAAGATAGCATTTAGGCTGGACTGAAAACATTGCTGCTTCAGTCCTGGTATCATCAGGTAAGAAATCACAACTAACACCCATGTACAGTATTGCTCTTAAAAATGCATACTTGCTGTATTTCTTTACCAAAATGGACATGAGGCACAATCTATCCTTTTAAGAAACACAGCGAATAATAAGTGCAAACTGCTGTGGCTTACTATCCGACACCCTCTGTATGAAAAGCAATCAAGTTCAGAGTGAAAATAAGTCTTTGGTTCAACAAAAAGGCAGCAGCGGTGTTCTATAAAAAGACATGTTCCAATGCTGTTGCCTTCTTGGGCTGTAAAAGGCCTGGTGAGGTGCTCACCTTATGCCACCCCTTCATGGGCCACTTCCTCCTCTTGAGCAGAAAGCCCTCCTGTCTGTCAGGCTCCTGCATGCTGGCGGGAGCCCCCCTGAGCCCCTCTACAATCTCCCAACTGTCCTGAAGGGAGACACAGGAGCAATAGTGTATGAGTTAGACAGACATTTCCCTTGGAATAACACACAATCAAATAAGAACACATATCATCATCACAGATACCATACCAGTGCATAATGTTGTGACCACAATACCAGTTATTGTAAAAACAGCATTATTGCACTTGCTGCATTTGTTTAAGTTTGCATTTCTAGGAAGACTTTAATGTTTGTTCACAGGGAACAGCCTCTAGACTGTAAATAAAGATGGACGACACATCTCCACTTTCTCCCACTGTACAAAAGTGAAGCCAGAAAATTGGTAAAGTAAATCGGGCTGTATCTTAGTCCTGCCCTTACACCCGCCCGACCAATCGCGAGCCAATCACAACTGTCAATCATGAAGTTTCAACCTGTTTTTATAACATCAAATAACTAAATTAAAACCAGTCTTGAATATACACTTAAACAAATATCAGTGTGATAAGAACAACCTAAAATGACAGACACTGTACTATTTAGTTTGGCACAGGTCCCATCTGCTAACATTGAGGGGGCGGGATTTATTACCTATACTGCAGCCAACCAGGAGGCGATCGAGATGTTTTGGCTTCACTTTTGGGGAGCTGTCAAGTTGTCCATCTTTATATACACACACATCTGTATAGAACGGCCCTTAGGAATTGAATCGATTTCACACACACACACACACACACACACACACACACACACACACACACACACACACACACACAGACACACACACACACACACACACACACACACACACACAGACACACAGACACACACACACACACACACACACACACACACACACACACACACACACACACACACACACACACACACACACACACACACACACACACACACACACACACACGTACACACACACACACACGTACACACACACACAAATATTTGACCTGCTTTGATATGAACTGAGAGCAAATGCTAAAATTGTAACAGTGGCTACGAGCACATTTTGTTAACACATCAGAAACTCCAATACTGTACATTAAAGTACCACACACACATACCTGGTTACTGTCGTGCTTAGAGGAGCCGCTGCTGTCACTGTGAGTGGGTGACGTCGATGGCATCTTTTTGCGACTTGACTGCTTTCTGCCCACCGTTGTCTCGTTTCTGTGGAAACAGCAGCAACAGAAATCACAGCAGAGCCGCCAGGAGCATCACTCTGACCTTTGAAGGCCACGCCACAACAGTCAGCACTGCGGAGAAAGGTTAAAAACGTACTGATGTCAGAACAGCACAAAGGTTATTTTAAAGAGAGCAGCAGCGTGCAGGACATGACAGATAAAAACAGAGAGGAATCACTTACTCACTGTGTGTCTGACTAACTGTGAGCAGTCTAATTGAGAATGAAGAAATCCCCAAAGTATTTTGTTTTAAGGAAGCCACAGACACAAATATCCAGAAATCGTTATCATGAGCTCTCACGCACACACAGTTCAGGGTTCAACTTGCACCACATGAATTCAGATGCATTCTGACTGATGTCTGGCTTTGTGTGGCCTGTGATACTTTCAAGCTAAGTGCACACATATACTCAAATCAATCTTAAAAATCAGTTTCTATAGCTGTGGTGGTACCAGAAATGTTTTAGGATCAAAGGCCCACATGTAAACAAGCATGTGAACTTGAGGAAAACAGCAAAAACTCCCATTGGAATGTGCAGAGGATCATACAAACAAGTCTATCATTGGAAAAATAATAAAAAAAAGTTATGACTCAAGACGCAACTAAACAATGACCACGTAAAATACCTAAAAACCTATTTCTAACACTAAGCGGCTGTTGAGAACCTGATCCTTGCTGCTTCACCAGTGGCTGGTTTCAGCAAACAATTGCTCCTCCTGTAATTGCATTTCAGATTTAAAATGTGAATTTTTTCTTTCATGTGTTGATCAAATGTTGGGTATTGGAAGCTCTGCCAGGTGGCACAGAGAGTCCATGTCAAGCTTGCTCCGATTTGTTCTAGAATTTGTCGTTATCGTTTTGCAAAATGCTACTGTCCAAATTTAGGATTCAAAACTTGCCGCTATTAAAAACAAAAGAATTAGGCCTAGTTTGTTTTGCTCTACACGGGTATGAAAAGTTTTGCGTTAAGTCTCGACATAATTACAGATATGCACTGTACACGTTTATGGTTCCAAAAGGATGAGCAGGGAACAACACAATCTCACTGTGATCTAACACTCATTACTCTCATGCCCCAACCTGCCGTGTAATGTATTTTATACTTCTGTGTGTTTTAATGCCACGCCTGATATTATCAAAAGACTAATCTCAGGTGTGTTTAAGTGGATGTGTGTGCTGTACATGTGAGCAGGGCACATCCCTTTCTGGTGGTTCAACCCAGTAAGGGAATGCTTTTGTGCTTTGTGGGTGCTTGCATGCAAATTTGTGTAAACACTTGGGATTTTTAAGCGTGCTGCAAACTACATCCTCTGCAAACGGTCTGGTGGTTTGTGTGTGTGTGTGTGTGTGTGTGTGTGTGTGTGTGTGTGTTCTGCAGTTCCCCAAGGCCTCGCTTACAGTCAGTACCATGCCCAGGACGTGAGTCATCAACAGGAAAGAATGTGCTCCGTGCTTCGATACCCCAGACACACCATAACACACAGCTAGCTACGGTCAACAGTGGTCTAAAAGCAGCCTGAAACACAGTGGACGGTCCAGTTACTTCACGCCTCTGGAGCACAGACTTAAAAAGACAGACAGCGGCTTGGAGTAAGCTTCAAATGATAAACTTGGGGAGGTCAAATTAGCCTAGCTTGTCAAGTCGTTGTGACTGCGGTTCTCACTTTTCAGGTTGTGACATGCCTGGCTTCTTCAGCTGCACCTGAAGATTTATAGAATCAAGTTCAGGTATTCACACATAACTTCTGCACATCCGCGTCTCATCTCATTATGCATGTAGTGCAGGAGCTCAGGGCCTGGATGGTAAATTTCCATCACCGACTGAATTCTTGGAAGACTGCAGTCATGATTATAAACACAATAGGTGGTGAGTAAGGGCAGCAGCATAAAGCACCACTTTATATAACACACTCAGCCCTGCCTTCCATCCCTCAGCCTTTTCCCTTTCACACAACCCAGCAGCAAAGTTTGCAGCAAAACACTTTCTTTGAGTAAAACCTCAACAATTGCCACTGCATCTGTGCACAGATTTAGTTTGGGAGTGTCACTACCTCATTACCACATGCCACATTTCACTTTACAAACTTAAAAGCCTGTATGAAAGCTGTGTATTAGTCTAGAACACTATCTGCCACAGATGAGCTGTTGAAGCAGACACACGTTAGTCCCCAAACATCCCACCGAGTGCCCTACTTACCTCGACTGAGTGATTACTGTAGTATTGTACACCACTGAGCCTCCTGCACTGTAAGACTAGAAGTGCTGGGGTTTTGCCTTGAGACTTACGTAATTTGAGTCAATCATTAATAGCACAACAGCTTGTAAATTATCTGTTAAGATGGAAAGGGGTCATTCACATGGGAGAGAGTCACAAGGCCCAAATGAGGGAATAAAAGGTTTAAAGGTGATAGAACTGAGAAGTTTTGTCTGCATGTACGAAAGTGTGACAACAGTGGGGTCTGCATGGGACACCATGAGGTAACAGTTGTATAACATAAGTGCTGTGTGGTCTAACTACAAACCTGTGTGCACAGTAAATAGATCTACCTTGGCTATGCTCTTCTTTTTTCCCCCCTCTAGCATACTTTCTTTTTCACTGCACTGTGGGAAAAGTACCTATAATTACCTTACAATGAGAAAAGACCTCTCCCCTAAACTTCATTCTTTAAGACGGGAGTTAAAACCAGCTTCTAGGGTGAGCACAGACCTGCTTGAGACGCCATGAGCCAAAAGCAGAGATCCAAATACATACAAGAGGAGAACCCTTTCTTCTACTTGTCTGATTTCCAGTAACCAACAAAGTGCTAGTTACTAACTATAGATAGAGACAGGGCAGGTGAATTTAAACAAAAGTTTTTTTTCTCACTATCGACTGTAGTTTGCATATTTATAGCGATCAAGCTTAACTTAAAAATTGGCCAGAATTCTCCTTTAAAAAAGGTACACCATAGCTACCGGCACCACATATTGTGCAGAAAGCCCTGTGGCTTTCATGAAGCTAAGCCTCACCTGCTGTTCACCAGTTTCCATGACAGGAGCTCAAGACAACTAACCTAAAGCCAGAAGAATTGTCAGACTGGAGTTTCGAGTCCTGGCATGACAAAGACACAGAAATATTTAGCAGCCAATCCATCTGCTTTCTGCCTATACAAATTCTTGCAACAGGAGGACTGCCGTCAACCCAACAATCCAAAGCCTTGTAGGCTATATCCTCCCCATTACTGGCTGAGTGGGACTGCAAAAAGGTCCTCACAGATGGCCCATCTGTGACTCTACCTCCAATGAAGCATCAGAATCTTCCGGTAAAGCTTCTTCACATTAAAGCTGTTCATCATCCGCTTATTATCAAACAGAGTGGGTTTCAAATAGACTCACATCTGGCAATGTTATCTGGCTACTTCATACATTAACACCCTTATTTTACAAACAAGTAGAGAAACAGATGTGGTTTTGCACTGGTTGGTGGCAGTAGCACTTAGCTTATCTGACCCGTGACATGATGTCAGTCTGACTGAGCGTTTTAAACTGTATTTTTCATCTGAAAGTAATACAGTGCCTGCGTTTATTGTAAGCAGGCAAAGAAAAACTGATGTGGGCATCAGTGAGTGATCAAAGAGGTAAAAAGCAGCCCCAATATGGCATTCGGCAGTCCGTTATTTTCATGTGCACTCAAAGAGAGACAAAAAGAGAACAAGCTTGTGAGCCAGCATTCCCATAGATACTCGACCAATGTATTTTTGAAAAGCCACATCACAAAAGATGTCTCTCCGTCTCTTTCCTGCTGAGACAAGGGACACTTCGTGTTACTGCTCAATCACGGGTTGCTATGGATACCAAAAAAAAAAAAAAAAAAAAAGGCAAAGGCAAGAATATATCCAGTTTGTGTTTGTTCTTTATGGAAAAATCTGAGGGCATAAAACATGGGGCTATTTATAGAACCTGTGCCGTTACCAGCGGAAACATGATTTCATGTCAGAGTCGACCAGTCGGCTTGGCTGGAAGTAGGGCACAACATCCTATAACCTTATAAAACCATAAGAGATTACAGACGGGCTATTCTCAGATTGGCCACTTGGTGTATTAGTCAAGGCAGAAATGCTCTGTATGTAGTTACCGGCTTTTAAGTGGGTGTTGTGCAAAGGAGAGAGTGACATAGAGATAACTCAGTGAGTCACACTGGCCATGCTGGATGTTCACGCCCAGAAATGTTACAGCAAGAATAAACATTTGGGCTAAACTGTAATCAGCTGACTGATAGACTTGATTGATTCCTGTGGCACAATCCTCTGTTGGCTTGAGATCATGGAAGTTTAGCAGGACCAGCCTGGAACAGCACCCCCTGAAGTCAGTAGGGATTCAGTCTGTGTCTTGCTCAAGGGCTTTTTAACAGGGCAGCTACATGCCAACACATGGGTTTGAAGCCTGATTGTTGCGTTGCAGAGCAGCCTCTTACTACTTCTACTCTTTCTGGGACTGCAACTAATGATTATCTTTATTACCAATTAATCTGGCAATTCTATTCGTGATTAACTGATTCATCACTTGGTCTATGAAATGTCAGACACATCGGAAATTCACAGAGACATCTTCAAATTAGGGCTTGGCTATAGAGAAAATCAGATATCACAATATTCTTGACCAAATACCTCAATATCAATATTGCGGCGTTATTCTAGGGTTGACAATTGGTGCTTTTACAAAATATCTTTACACTTAAATTTTAGATAAATAATCATCAGTAATGTGGACATAATGTCTAAGTACGAAAAAGGAAAATAATAGAACAGCTAGAACAGCCTGGTAAGTTCAGAAAAGTACATCGCTTTACTGTAATGCAGCCTTTAAAACCAGTAAAAGACACCACTTATGTCATATCACAATATCCAAAATCAAAGACAATATCTAGTCTCATATCACAATATGGATATAATATCGATATATTGCCCAGCCCTCCTTCAAATGTCTTATTTTGTCCAGTCAACAATACAAAAGCTATTCAGTTTTAAAAAAAAAAAAATACACCAGTGAAAAGCAGCACATCCTCACTTTCAGGATCCTCACAAACAAGCCGGCACAAAACATGACTTCTAAGAATGGATTATCCAAATAGTTGCAGATTAATTTTTCTGATTTATCAACTAATTGTTTCAGCTCTAACTCTGCCTTCCAAATTAGACAGTGAACTGTCAATAGTTTGTATAATGGCTTTTTGAACATATGAATTGTAACTAAACCCATTTTATATCCTTCTCCGTTATTTTCTGTAATGTAAAAATCTTCACATATTCTATAACGTCATTACAGCTCTGTGAACCAGCCTCACCCTCAGTTTTTGTTAACAGTAAACTTCAGGGCTACAGTTGTGTTTACACTAGGCTGGGTATACTGGGCTGGTATTGTGTGCCCACAGGCAGTCTGTGAATGGACTGGTGATTGATAGTGATGCCATCACCACTCATGCATAAAGTGATCTTGTCTGAAATAATAGGTGCTAGGCCAAGTATTGATTTACAGTATAATAAAAACAAAGCCACTCAAGCGCAACAAAAGCCTGGAGTAAAAAAAAAAAGGTAATTTCATTAATTAATTAATGGCGAGTAGGATGCAATCAATAGTAGACTAATTCACATTTAGAGAATAGTGAACATATTCAAATGTTTGTTTTGTTCAACCAATAGTCCATTACCAAAAGATAATTTCATTTCATTGAAGCCTAAGAAAACTAGCAAATGTTCACTTTTGAGCATTTTTTTGCTGAAGAAAGGACTTATTATCAAAATTGTTGCAAAGTGTATGTTGATTAAGGATGTGTGTGTGGCCTCCTAGGAAACATACTGTCCTCAGTAGGCCTATTCTACGTGAAAAACACTATGGCTATGGCTACAAATACAGTACTTTCTAAAATACAGAAACACTGCCATACTGTAAACTGTCAACAACTTTGAATGAATGTCTCCCATCAAATCAGACCAGCCTACCTCCTCACTACTTATTTAATATGAACACACTGAATAAAGTTAAATGCAATTATAATAATTTGCTTATGCTGGGTGTGATGTCAGCACAGCAACCAATGCGGATTGGTTAAAATGTTATAGTCATGACTCCACGGCAACAAACCAACAAACCACAGGTGTCCTATTTAAATTCACAGCCCTGCTCAGTTCCTGTTGCCAACAGCCAACACAGCAATTCAAACTTGTCAGCGCAGGCAAAATGTCCAATATTCCATGTGGTCGTGAACCCTGCGCTCACACAGCCTCGATAAAACCCAAACAGTATGGACACATCAAACTGGCACACGGAGGCACTAAATGCCACGAGAAAGTCCATTAATAATTCTATCGAAAGCGATATTTCACTTCAGCGCTGAAACAGTGAGCTAAAGCCACGACAGAAGCGCTGTCAACTCTGCCGCTTTCTTCAAACGGAAGCTAGACAATAACCGCAAAAACAGAGATATCATTTCACATGGTTATGAGTATTAATGACAGGAAACGCTTACGGTTCTGTGGTGAAAGTTACAGCATCCTATCCTGATGGTAGAGACATACCTGGCTTTGGGTTACTGCTCCTCCTCGTTACAATGCCGGGGAGCTATGTCGAGGAGGAGGGTCCGCTTAGAGGGCAGGAGTGACTGACGCTCTACTGAGCCAATCACAATCGAGGACAAACCCGAGGGGCGGGAACAAGGGTTGGGCGGACACCTTTTTGAACGTACCATAGAGTGACCTAGACAAAAATGTCAACGTGACAATATAGCCTACTATATATCTATGATAGCCTACGACCAAGGTGAAAGTTAGCGTCAGGTAAGCTCCAGCTGTTAAAGTGACACTTAGCCTACATGATTTAATGTGCTACTGTGTGTTAATGTAGGCTATCATTGTTTCTGTTTGTTACACCCATTGTTATATTTGGTTTAACTCTTTTTAACATAAATTAGGCTACACGCTTGTTTTACATTCTCTCACGTTCATTGTGCCTTGTAGTCAAAGCTAACTGTATGCTGCTTGATTTAAAAATTGATATTACAACTACCAAAAACAACAAAGGCCCATTTTACCCCTTAATCAATGACCACAACATTAATTGTGTACTCCTACATAAGAACAGATGGCGTCAGAGGTTAGACGTTGGGCAAACAAATAAATAAGGGATGCAACTAAAAATTTTTATTATTGAGTAATGTGACAAGTAATGTGACAAATGCCCATTCCTACAAGTAATGTCATTAAATTGCTTGTTTTGTCTGTAGAACAGTCCAAAACCTTAATATATTCAGTTTATTATCACTTAAGACAAAGAAAATCATCTAATTGTTTGTGTGAATGTTTTGTATTTTTGCTTGAAAATCAATCAATTATGTTTATGTTAATGGGCTAATGAATTCCTTTAATATTATAACCGGGTGTGGATTGTAGGACACAGTCTGTTCACGAATAAAAGCCAGTGTGGGGATACAGTAGGTAGGCTATATGTCTTAATAATCTGGTCGCATTGCATCATCACACAGTGAACAGTCCAATGACAGATTGTTTGGTGCTTTTCCTCAGACACTCTGGCTGCAAAAGATGGCTTAACCCACAAGTGCTGACTGTTTGCTGAAAGGATGAGTAAGTGAGAGAAGTTGTGTGATTGCACCCAGACGGAGCATGTGGGTGAATGAATGAGCATGTGTTTATGTGTTTCTATTTAATGTCCATCTTAAGTTATGCTTCGCCTGTCTTCATCAAAGAAAACTCTGCTCACTCTGTTGACCTCTACTGTCCTTCCAGCTCTCTGAACCAGCTTCATACCTATGATTTGTTTACTCAACAAAACAAATGTCCTTCTTTGCATGGGCATGAGGCTGTCACTTCCTCCCTGGGCTTATTTCTATGGCAACAGAGGGGCAAGGAAAACATAAGATGTTAGGAAAAGACGTCTTTGAAAGGGAGAGTAAGAGCCGGGTGTGTCCAGAAACTTAGAACTGAAAAAAACTACAGGCTGTTTTTGGAGTTTAAAGGAATGTTGGACTTACTGACTGAGAGAACTGATGGAGAGAAAATAAATGTTGATTGCTGACTTGCAGTAGTGTGATGTGAAGTGGAATACACAGAAAGATCAGTGTTTGTATCACATAGCTCTCCATTGTCAAACACAGGTGGGTCCCCTTGTACTTACTTAAGCGATGCAGAATTATAGCAACAAGGGAACACACCCTGACATACCAGACAAGAGACTCTGAGCCACGCCTGCACACACACACACACACACACACACACACACACACACACACAAAATGAGGTAGCAAACCTGCAAATGCACCAGACATACATTGATGATGACATTCAAACATTTTACACTAATAGCACCATTTTAAAGCTTATTTAACAAAGGGAATAATGAAGGGGAGACAATGAGACCCTCATAAATAAGATAATGTAATGGGAGCTGATACATGACACTTGTAAGTCTGTGTTTGCCACGATGGCTATGTATAGCCCCTATCACTTTGCTGTCACTTACAGTACACACACAGACACATATTGTATGAGCAGATTATGTATGACGGTGTTACCTATAGGTTGGATGTGATACTGCACAGTAAGCAGCTTGTATACAGTACATGCAGGAAATTGCTGGTTGTCAGTGAGCTCATGCAGACTTCTGTTTAACAAAGAGGCAAAGAACATGAACTGCATGGAGGTCCCTAATGCTGTTTTAACTGCATATCTGTCATTTACTGCTCTGTGCACTGTGCAGAGACCACACCCTTCAACTAGAGAACCTTTGTCTTAGAAGTTTAAGTGCCCTTGAGCATGACACTGCCAGAGTGTCTGTTCTATATCTGAACATGACCTCTGATCCTATTAACCCACTGGAGGTTTGGGCCCTACCAACCCCCTGTTTCTCCCACGCTGTGTGTATTGTGTGTGTATTAGTTATCAGTAACTTGTTTAACTTGATTAAGCAAAATGTAGGTGTGGTAAATATGAAGCAACAGCCAGCAGCGGGGTATTTCAGTTTTGCACAAAGACAAGGATACAGCTGTTTAATCCAGTTTTTGCAAACTACCAGCAACTCTTAAGATCACCTATTTACACATCGTGTGTGTCTAATCCCTACAAAAAAAAAACTAAGAAAAAAAAATGTAATAATTATAGTTTTAGTGGGTTTCTATTTCTGGGCCAGGGTTCAATATTTAATCAAACAAACTAAATATAAGAAGTTAATTAGTGAGCTTTAGAGGTGCTGGTAGGTGGATTTTGTTACCTTTGGACTTGGTTTAGCTATATCTTTGTGCTAAGCTAACCTGCTGAAGGCGGTAGTTTTGCCAGACATGAGAGGGCTTCTCATCTAACTCTCTACAAGAAAGCGAAAGTGTATTTTCAACTATATTTTAACTAAAGTAGATGTTGTGTTAAGGCCTCTATCATTTCAATTTATATTGCAATGCAGTGGTGCATACATATATTAAACAAATGCATTTAATTAAGTGACACTAAACTAATTGCCACACAGCCTGGGGTCTTTGGGGCCTGTAAATTGCCCACTTTCCCTGGTTGGTAATCCAACCTACTCTGACCTCTCCAAAGAAAGAGGCAAGCAAAAATAAAGTTTCTGAGAAGGGATCAACACTTTACAATAGGTATTTGCCTCCTCATGCTTTAATATTCCATGTCTGCAGAGGGCGATATTGCACAGAAGCAACTCAGAGTGGGGACCATAGTGGGGACTCAACAGTCGACAGCTGCAGATCAGATGTCTCAGCTCTGAATTACTGACAGGCGACTTAGTTTTAATGACTCATAAAGACCCTTTTTTTGTACCTTGTTTGTGACTTACTTTGCATTATGTTTGCTTGAGTGGTGCTAATCCAGACTTCATGTGCATATGAGTGTTTACTGTGCTTACTTTCATGTTTTTGTGTGCTCATGCAGCCCTATACAGCCTTTCACAGTTTTCAGGGTTTTTGAGTTCCTGAGTATGAGTGTTATCTTCTGTGCAGCTCAGTGATCTTAAGATCTTAAGTCATTACGTTGGCTGAGTGTCATTATGTGATTGAGGCTGATTATGTGCATGCAGACAGTTCCTATCAAAGTTGGTAGATCAAAGGGTTGCCCTCCCAATACACACACACACACACACACACACACACACACACACACACACACACACACACACACACACACACACACACTCACACAGTCTATCCTTTACACTGCCCTCCTTATTCCTCTATCTCCCCCTCCACTCTCTTCACCCTTTCAACAGGGCAATAGCATGCGCTGTAATATTTTCCAGATGTCAAGTACCTCCCTTCCTCCCTTTCCCTGCTTTATTCCCTCCATTTTAACTCTGACAGGGGGGAACTGAAACCCGGAAAGTTCTGCCCTCCCTTCCTCTTTCTCTTCTCCTTCTTCCCTCTTTCTCTCCCCAGCTCGTTCTACATGTTGGTTTCAACGACAAAACATGACCCCTGGAGGTCAAGCAGGAGAGGCTGGCGCTCTCCCAAAGCAGAAAGGAATGCCAAAGCAAATGCATTTCCCACATTGCATGATGTGCTAGTATTGTTGCAATCAGCCGTTTGGTCAATGGTTCACTTTCAGTGCCAGCTGTTTGTGCTATGCTCTTTTGCTCTGATTTTGATGAAATTGTTATTATTTTCTAAGCAGTAGAGACATATTCTTTTTCAGTTGCTGAAACGGGACTCTGTCTTCTTCACTCTTTCTCCTCCATCTTGCCCTCGTTTCTCCTTCCTGTGGTGGGAACCAACTGGGGGAGTTGAGCAGAGGGGCAGTGGGAATGTGGAGGGTTTTCAAGCATGGGGCCCAGGTGTTCCCTCCACTCTTCTGCTATCATTTAAATAACATTTAGGTGCACCTTAAATGTGTCTGTATCTTCTCTATACAAGACAGTATATAGAGAGCGCATTCAATCTCTGCTCACAGCGAAATGTCAGTGGAGCCGCAGACACAGGTTTCACAGAGGGGATAGAGTCTTTTTCACCATCTCCCTCTAAGTGCATAAACACACTCACTCATCCACTCAGAAACGCACAGACAGACACACCGTTAATGTGTGTGAGCATGGACTAGATCTGTGATTCCCGGCTCTAGCTTAAAGCACTTAACGATCCCAGCAGCTGTTGCTCATGTAAACTCTCCTCACACACACACACACACACACACACACACACACACACACACACACACACACACACACACACACACACACACAAAACATAAAAACTCACACACACACAATCCTACCTCCCCATTGCTTCTTTTGCTTTGCTTTCTCTCCCCTTTTTTATCCATGCATATAGTTTCTTTAAAGCAACTAAGGAACACTTCAATTATAGACTCACTCCACATAAAGAAACACATACATGCTCCTAAACTCCTAAACAAGCAAAACTGCACACATGCACAAATGGACCCACAGATGGTTTCCAACTTTGCCACACAGGGACAATCTGTTATTTCTTTTGAACTGTTGATTAGCTAATCTGGGGAACAAAGCTGCTGTTCTTCATTGTGGCCCAGCCTTTACAGTGATTAATCTAATAAGCCCCAGATATCTGCTGGTTTCGTGCAGTGTTATGTTACCAGGATGTGTCCCATGTATACGGATTGTCTCTCTGATGTATGTTAGGCCCACTGAGAAAAGTAAGCCGCTGAGATCCCTGCATACTGACATACGATAGGATGCACATGTTTCCACAAGCACAACTTCCTGCAAGTTTGTGACTCTGTGGGAGGCTCATGAGTCATCAGTCCTGCTGCATATGTACATTGGTGCATATTTTAGTATGTCTGTGGGCGTGGTATACATGATAAATTATCATTGAGATGATTATCAAGTGTATCACCTACAGTACTGTTTTTAACGTGTTTTAAGTAGTCCTAGTGTGCAAGTATGTTAGTACTAAATCTCTACTTGTGTGCATTCTCTGTCACAGCATGGTAAGATGCAAAATTTGACCTATTTCTTTTTTATTTTAGCCTTGCCACAGTTGTGGGAAAGTACTCATGAGTCAGATGAGAAGATTGATGCCACTCTCACATCTGTACAGTAAATATGAAACTATACAGCAAAGAGATTGTTAGCTTAGCAAAAAATATAGAAACAGGGAGACTGACCTGGAGATAATGTGTTCAAAAGGTCGTTGTTCCAGAAAAGTTCACACTTCAGAATATTGAATTATTAATGTGCTATCTAAGCAGCATTTTAACATTGTATGGCTGTGTGCGTTTGAACTACTCCGTGCTAATTTTAAGTTGATGAAAATGTAAAACATTGAACTGTAGGCGTTCAAACTTTCCACTATTCTGAGCACTTTTAGGACTTCTCCTCTACGCCAACTTAAAAGTTGCGCTTGACAGTTTATTATTGACCTTGGAAACGGCAGTTGACAAAACAGTCTCCACTTCCATGACAATTGCCACACATTATCTGCTAATGAAGACTGTGTGAGCAGTATGACTGAAACCATTTAATAATGAGGCCTTTTTCACTGAAATATTTTTACGTCACTGAAAACCACAGGTGTAAATAACAAAAAAACTCCCTTGTTCACTTATTCACTACCCCCTACATAATGGGCACTTAATGATGACCAGTAGATGGAGATTTTGGACAACTCCTAATAACCATGATGACTAACCGGTGTAGAGGTGAGCAACTGTAATTTTTACATCTATAAAGTGTGGTGCATTGCATTGTGGGATTATTAGCAGAAAGTATTGTAGTCCCTCCACACACACACACACACACACACACACACACACTTGCTCTCCCTCATTCATAGAAAAGCAGTTTCAACACCTAAAGACTATGCAGGAGCAATGTAACCCTCTTAAGTGACCTACATAGGCTGCAGCATCAGATCATTTACGTGCACACACAAACTCACCTGCGCTGACCTGGATATTCTTTATTACATGCAGACATACTTACGCATACACACAATTTTGTCAGTCCTGTGAAACAGGCACACTCACGTGCAGACAGATATACAAGCCCTTCTCTCTCTCTCCCCGATAGAATTAGATTTCTCTCCCACATACAAACACGCACTCTCTCTCACTGAGAGACTGAAATATCATATGGCCGGGTGGATTGGACAGTGAGAGGCCCGCTGGGAGGAGAGGGGAGTGGTGAAAGGATGGGCTGGTGAAACCAGTCTGCAGCTTTTATTGTGTGCAGGGACAGTGGCAGACATCACAGGGTCCGCTGTTGTGCCTTTGAGTCTTTGTGAATCTGTTCCAGAACACTTTTTCTCTCACAACAATGTCTGTCTACATCAGTCTAACATTTTACTCACCTTCCTCCCCCTCTGATCCCTTGCTCTCCCTTTCCTCAGATTGTTTTATCTTGTATTAGCCTGTTTCCATCTTTCATTCTATCTGTCTATCTCATCTCTATCTTTATCACACACTGACCTATCTTGGGAAAGAATCCTTCACCCTTATCCTCTTCGAAATGTTACAACATTAAAGTTAAGCTCAAGTTATTTCTGATGCTACAGTGAAAGACAATCTGTGCTGATTGTGTATTCCTTTCAACTCTGATGAAGACCAGGCAACTGCCATAAAACCAACTGGACTGGTCCCACTGTGTCTGAGGCCAAATCTCTGAGTGTTTTCTCAAAGTGTGTGTTCCTCAGAGAGACAGAAAGGGATCTAGAGGGGGAGCAGAGATGCAAAAATACTATGGAGACAGGAAATGACCTCCCAGAGAGAGGGGGCTTCCCCAAGGGTTGTAGTTCTCTCTGTCTCTCACACACAGAGCTATTATACTGTCTATGATGTCTACCAACAGATATGCGTGAGAAGTAGAAGGCCAATCAGGGAGTGTTTGAGGCTTTTGCTCTGTGCTTGAAATGCAATTAGCTACAACAGTCATCCATTAGCTCGGCTCTGGAAACCATTGCATCACTTGCTTCTCAAGGGAAGTTGCATGTGCCTGCATCTAAGTGTGTGTGTGTGTGTGTGTGTGTGTGTGTGTGTGTGTGTGTGTGTGTGTGTGTGTGTGTGTGTGTGTGTGTGTGTGTGTGTGTGTGTGTGTGTGTGTGTGTGTGTGTGTGTGTGTGTGTGTGAGACTTTGTGTTCATAAGTGATTATGACTGCTGACTGCTTATTCCTTGTCCGTTGACATCATGTGTTGCAATGGAGAGTGTGTGAAAACTAGTTAGCACTTAGCACAGAAGTTAACTGAAAGTAATGAATAAACAGTTGAAATAGCTAAAAGTGATTAATAAACAGTTGAAATAGTTAGCTAAAAGTAAGTAATAAAGTTCAAATATTTTTCAAAAAGTACCAACAAATAATTGCAACATCAGCTTAGCGTATATATGCTCCCAGGGTCCTGTGTTGCCCAACTCAAAATCCTCTTAATATGACACATTAAGGACACATTTCAAAATGTTTAATGTTATGCAAAGTTTATTACTAGGTCAAATGTTCAATATGTTTCCTTTTTTCCCATCACCCACAGTCAATACCCTAGGCTACTGATGTTATACTCAAATTTGCGGTTAAGATAGTGTTTTTGACTTTTGACATTTATATCTCCAAAGTGGCTAAACAGATTTTTACCATTCAAACTGCATTTGAAACATCCATCTCCCTTTTATTATTTTGTGATTTGAGCTACAAAGATAGCCCTTACTAATCTCTTACAATGTTTATATCAAGAGACACACATGCCCTGGGAACATGCAGTATATGGCCCTATAGTGATGATTCTGCTTAGGTTTCGCAAAGTAGGCCTATGCATGCAAACTTGACCAAAGCAACCTAAACATTGATGATTCAATTGTATGAGAACATTGTGTAACAATATGCAATTGTAGGCCCTATATAACTAATTGTGCTAAATATCACCCAGTTAGAAATTAAGGGAAACATGCCAGGCGGTGTCTATAAAGAGGTGCTTGATCTTATCTAATAGGGCCTAGGTACATCACACAGTGAAGGTCTGGAAACATAGATCTAGGCTGTGTGTACTGTATGTTAGTGGTAAGCACTCTACCTCATGTGCCATAAATGTGCAGATGTCTTGGCTGTAACATTGCATGCTTTTCAGACTGTACTGGAACATAAACCTTCATGTATGCTGCAGAGATTCGTTCTTCACTCTGTATAATTTCTGCACAAAATCTCCACATGGATGGTCCTCTCACCCTGCATTTATTTCCCCACTTTCAAGTTGGAGATCTTTAACTCAGATTTGGCACCTCTCCTCGTCAGTCTTAACACACACTTAACGTTCCGAATTCCTCATCTGCAAATGTGAACCAGCTGTGCTCCTTGTGGCCCCGGCAACACAAGGTGCGTTAATGAGAGAATGGTAAATTACAGTTAAGCTGCATGATGATGGCGTTCCTACTGTAGGCTACATGGTGCAGACTAGGCTGTTGATGTGTTAATTGTAGCGTATACTTTCTTACTTTGTGTATGCAGTGCAGTGTCCTCTGGCTAGGAGAATACATCACCTAGCTGTTCACTAGGCTACAGCTGTTTTAGAATTAAAAAAATATATGTAAGGGTTTTGTTAAACTTGTTTTATGAGTGAGTTTGTTCTGTCTGCACCCTGCTGCGAGGGAAACTTCGAGTTTCTTTTGGGATTCCGTGGGAAGGAAAGCTTCCCGTCTGCTTTGTCCATACCAGGGATCCGATCCAGATCTCAGACCCCCGGTGGCTGCGGGTGCGCGCAGAAAACTCGGTCAAAGGGTTTCTCAATCTCTCTCTCCCTCCCTTTCTCGCTGTAGTGACTGTGTGTGTGTGTGTGTGTGTGTGTGTGTGTGTGTGTGTGTGTGATTACCTGCATGCACGCGCAAAGCTCTGGATCTCATGCGTCAAGACTTGTGCACATCTGGTTTTGGCAGGGTCGCAGAGTTGCAAAGGAGGGACTAGGGTGTGTGTGTGTGTGTGTGTGTGTGTGTGTGTGTGTGTGTGTGTGTGTGTGTGTGTGTGTGTGTGTGTGTGTGTGTGTGTGTGTGTGAGAGCACGCTCTGCGCCTGAACTCTGTAATTCGCAGCAGATGACCACTTGGGGGGATGGAGGCGTTGTTGGGGTGGTGAGCGTTCCCTCAGACAGTATCCGAGCGCACTGCACGAATTAATTTGCTTTATAGAAGATGCTGCTAAGTGATGGATCCGCGTGCTTGATGTGTACGGCACTTTTCTCTCCACTTTTCATGGCAACAAGTGGATTATGGACGAGTCGGTCTCCAGCGTGAGAGAGGAGAGGGGCGACTGCACCTGAACAACACAAAGCGAATGCCGCATCAGTTTCTGGCTGTGCCAGCCGCGCAGTGGGAATGGATACAGGCAATTTCCTGGCTGGGATATGCTTTCTCCTGCTGTCGCTCAATGGGTTCATTTCTTCCTCAGCGGCGACGAGCTTTTGTCCCGACCGCTGTGACTGTCAGCACCCGCAGCACCTCATGTGCACCAACCGCGGGTTGCGCACTGTGCCCAAACCCACCACGCGGGTGCCCGAGGAGGTGCTGATATTCAGCCTTGGGGGTAACTTCATTTTTAACATCTCCGCTTTTGACTTCACACGGTACAGTAACCTCGTGCGGTTGAATTTACAGTACAACCAAATACAAACTATTCACCCAAAAGCATTTGAGAAACTCTCCAAGTTGGAGGAGCTGTACTTGGGACACAATCTTTTTTCAAATATACCCGCTGGGACTTTACAGTCCCTAAAAAAATTAACTATTCTTTGTGGAAATAATAATGACATTAAGAATCTCACATCGGAGCTCTTTGCCAACTTGGATAATCTTGTTAAATTGCGTCTGGATGGCAACTCGATAGAAGTTCTGCAGGACTCTGTTTTTAAAAGTTTGACCAGCCTACATTATCTCCATTTAGAATCCAACAAACTGCAGCATATTCACAGAAACGCTTTCTCTAAACTCACCAACTTGCGCTTTCTAAACCTGGCCCACAACAAGCAGTCAGCCGTGCGCAATGCCCTTATTTTCTCCCAACTCAAAGCTCTGACAACTTTGCTGCTGTCTGAAAATGAAATACAGTACGTTGGAAACCACGTGTTCCAAAATCTAAAAAAGCTGTCCAAACTGTCCCTCAGCAACAACAGAATCTCTCGCCTGGACAGCGGGGCTCTGAAGGGGCTTTCGAGCCTCAGAGAGCTTCTGATTGACGGCAACGAGCTGGAGGAAATCCCCGCCGGTCTCCTGGACTCTCTGGAGCGCATCGAGGAGCTGGACTTGAGTCGCAACCGGATTTCCACCGTGGACTCTTTGGCTTTCTCGCAACTTAAATATCTGAGAGTGCTGAAGCTGAAGAACAACATGCTCACCAGCCTTTCCGGGGACATTTTTGCCCTCAACAACGTGCTTTACGACCTGGATCTCCATGGCAACAACTGGACATGCGATTGTCGCCTGGAGGAGCTGAAAAGATGGATGACTGCTGCGCATTCTCAGGGCAAACTGTTGACTGTTTTTGTGCAGTGTCACCACCCAGCAACTCTGAGGGGGAAATATTTGGACTATGTGAACAGCTCCCAGCTGCAGCCCCTCGGGAACTGGACCCACTTGTGTAGGAGCCAAGCTGTGCCTGAAGAGAGCCGGGGAGCGGGGGTGTTGGTAAAGGTGGAGGGAAAAGAAAATGGAACGGCGGATACAACAAAGCAGAAGGAGAGAGGTGGAGAAGGCCAGGTGGAGGAGACAGAAGGTGTAGATTTGAGACATGGGAACAGGGATGGAGTCATAATGAGGAAAGAGGGAGAGAAGAGGAAGAGAGAAGGACAGGACCGGGTGGGAATCCAGGGAGACCAAGGTGGTCTAGAGTTGGCAGAATCCTCTTCTTCACCAGAAAGAAAGAAACCAAAGAAAGAGTCACTCAGCCCAAGATCACAACCTGCGGCAGACGCTGCTGGGAAACGGGCCAAAAGTAGGCAAAGGTCAGACGTAGTTTCCAGAACCGATCCACCAGCTATTTCCACACCAAGCCATGCTGGAAACCAGGACAGGGCCTCTACTGATGCAAACACGGGGCTCAACACCACTACTCTGGTCCAGTCAGGAGAAAAGTTTGATCTTCTGAGATCGTCCGATCAGGAGGAGGCGCTACCTCTAATCACAGATCCTTGTGTGTTCAACCGCCATTTCATCACTAATGTTTCAGTGGATCAAGTGACATCTAGTACTGTCACCATCTATTGGATCACCAGGGATCATCACCACTACACACCAGGACCTGGGCCGGGCCTAGATGAAGTCCACTACCGGATTCTGTTCGACCGCTTTGGCACTCCGGATCGTTTCCCTCGCTACGTTTACGCTCGTGGCACAGCTCGCTCCGTAACCCTTCGAGAACTCAGCTCAGATGTGACCTACATGGTCTGTGTGGAGGGAGTAGTTGGAGGATCTGTTTGTCAAGTTGCGCCCCGTGACCACTGCGCCGGGCTGGTCACTCTCCCCGAGGGCTTCAGCCATGGAGGCCTGCTGACCTCTGACCTCCAGCTGGTGACGGTGGCCACGCTGGCCGGGAATGCCGTGCTGCTGCTTGTCATTGGCGGTGTCTGGCTGGGGCGAAGCCTGAAGAGGAGGCTGCAGAGGAGGAAGACGGCCGTGCACGTGCGGCACATGTACTCCACCAGGCGGCCGTTTCGTTCTGCCGTGGCGACCGCTGACTTCACAAGCTACCAAAGCAGCCGTCCTGCACGACTTGCACCACTAGAGGAAGGGGACCTCATTGAGTTCCCATGTGACCGCTTTCTGGACAGCAACAGTGTTCGCAGAGACAGTGACATGCAGAGATTCTCTGACTAGAGCCATACACCATTTTTTTTTAAATGTTGACACGTTAAAACAGAAACACATGTGAATTGCCTTGTGCTGCAATCTTTGGTTTAGTCCCCTCCCCCCTCTGGACACACCACATGATCATATTAAAAACATGGATGTGTTTGTGGCTGTGTACAGATAAAGTCAACAATCCCACCATTTTGTGTTTTGGTAACTCATTTGACCACAAGAAAACTTTCAAAGTGACAATAGAACAGCTGAGCTCATCAGTGCCTTTTCAGACACCAGAGGAAGTCCAATCCCTCTTACATCCTCTTCCTGCTTTGTGCCTTTCCTCTTTCATTTCCTTGCACCTGCGAGTGTTTCTAAATGTGTGATTTGTTTATGTATTGTGTGTACGCATGAATGATTGCTCACTGATTTCAACTACGGTGCTAATGTTGAGTTCATAGACATCATATTGTCTCATATTTGTACAGTATGTAATGATGGCTGCTGGTTGGCAGAAAACAAAAGCTTGTTTTGTATCACATCTATCACGTTTTATACTTTCTATATGATTTTGCATTACATGAAGAAGTAAAATCCCCAACAATGTGATTCATTTGTCATTTGACTGTTTATGGATGATTTAACTCTAGAATAGATGTTACTCTCTTTGTGGCTTTCAAATATCTTTAACGTATGCCACTGATTATGTTAAGTGAAAGGGGATTGTATTTCTAAAAATGGGGGAATATATGAAGAGTATTCCATATATACATTCTAAAAAAAAAAAAAAAAAAGAGATTCCTGGCATTAACCGCTTGAACTCCAGATTGTGTTTCGCTCACTTTGTTTTTACTTTTACTTACTCTTATGATACTTTTTTTTAAAAATCAAAATGGGTCATTTGCTATTGACTGGTAATATTAGCTGTAACATAATATATTTCTTGTATTTTCAAATATGGAGCAATTAACAAGAGGTTTCCTCTACGACTATTTAATGCTTTAGAAGGAGACCTGAACAATGTGTGAGAGTGGGGAAGATAATTGAAATAACATGTTGGAGAAGTAATTGTGTGTGTGTGTGTGTGTGTGTGTGTGTGTGTGTGTGTGTGTGTGTGTGTGTGTGTGTGCTTTTGTATTCATGTCAAGATGAGGTCTGGCAATAGTTAAGCAGTCCCTTTGTTTGAGTAGAATAGGGTGGAGTGCAAATCAGGCACACATGCACAAAGACACACACACACACACACACACACACACACACACACACACACACACACATGGATGCACAATTGCATGTATATTAGGTATATTCATACCAGAGAGTCCAGATGTCAGAACTGAAGCTTTTGACATTAAAACATCTTAATATTCTGCATTAAAGAGTTTTCAGCTGGTACCACAAAAAAGTCCTTACGTTTGGCACACTCTCATTTACTGATTAGTCAGACAAATTTAATGTGTAAATAAAAGACAAAATACTATTTTAAATGTTTCTTCTTGAATTAAATAGTAAGAAATGCGTATGTGGTTGTATTGGCCAAACATAAAACAGCCTATGATCTACTTTGCTGACCATTCCAGTTGTCTACCACTAACAAAATCAGTCACTAGATGGCAGACTAGACCATACTGTATGTACAGAAACGAACCAAAAACTATAATCTCATTGCTCACAACCACAGATTTACTGTGTCAAAAATAATTCTGACAGATTTTATATCATAAAAGATATTTTGAAAGCATATAAAATAAAGACACATGGAAATACCAGAATAAGAGTTTTTTTTTATTAACGGACAGGGATTGAGACATGAAGTGCAGTTTATAGTTATTTAGTGTCTTAGGGCAGTAGTGCTTGAAAGGAAATACTGTACAATCATGTTCTAAATGGCTTTCCAAGTTTGATTTGAAATCTTGAAATAAACATTTTTTTGTCTTAGTATGAATCATTTTTAGAAAAATACATAGTTTTGACAAGCTGCTTCTGCATCAAAGAGAAGGCATAAGATGTGCACTTGCAGATTCTCAGATAGAAATATAAAACTAATATATAGGCTTTTTTTAATTAGTGCAAGATATAAGAGCAAAAGATTCTGAAAAGATGTGTTATGATTGTGCATGTGCGTAGTCATTGGGTAGCAGGCAATGGTTAGATTGCCATGAACAGAAACATTTTGTGAATAAACAGAGGATCCAGTTGCCATGTAACCATCACAGGTTTTAACAAGGCTTTCAGAAGAGGTCATTTTTGTACCTGTTATGGAAATGTATCAGTATGTGGTTCTGGTCTCCTCTCCAACCAGAAAGGATGATGATCATGTTAAAAAAAAAAAAACCTTGTTCACATGGATTTATAAATTCACCTACCCAGTTCAGTATTTCATCTACAATGTAAAGACACACGGATCCGCAGCCGAGTGTGACTTAAGTGTGACAGAAAGATAATTCAGTCTGGTAGGATTCAGCCATGGAGTCCCAGACCCTCCTCTCTGTGCTGAGGGCTAGCGTCCAGACTTAGGGTTGTGCCCTGTGTTGCCTCCAGCTGTCGAGGAGGTGGAGATGCTATTGTGTTGGACGGCCTGCAGATGAGACCCAGGACCTACAGGGGTGGGACTTCCTTCTGGGCTCACCCCTGCAGCTGGACACAGAGACAGCTGTCAATCAAAGTCACAGATGCTGTGGATTGTCTGTTCTGTGAGCGGAGTTTGTTAACACACGCATGCAAATGAATGAAAACCCACTACAGCTTAGATTAAAGGAAAATATCTCTTTTATTTTAACAAATGAATACTGTACATACAGGTAAAAAGACAACAATAGAAATATACGAAAAGTAACACATGCCAGTATTGCATCCATTTTTGTTCTCTGAAGCTCAACACTTAAAACATAATGGCTGCTTTCAATTAAGCCACAAGGTGCAGTATTTCTTTTCTTTCCGTTAAGGTCACCAAGACAGGTTAAGTTATTGTTGAACATTAACTTTAGACTGCCTGGAGTGCAAGATGGGCATGGTCTGCATTTTGTTCCAAGCTAGCTTCATGCGAGTCAAATTGCCAGAATATTGCATTGCACTCCAGAGTAAACACTCCAGTCAAATAGCATCAAGGTCTGGTTCATTAAATGAGTATGAAAATGGAAATGAAAAATGCATTCCCCAAAACTGAGAGTTAAGAGTGCAGTGCTTGATTGGCTCTCCATAGAAGTAAAAGTGCATGTATCAATAAGTGGAGACTGGTGGGTTAAAAGCAGAGTTTTTACTCTTAAGTGCTGTTTAGCTGCACTCGGTGAGATACAGTTTAAGGTCCCTGTGTGTGTGCCGAGGGGTGGCTGCTTGTCATAACAAGACAAAATGGAACCATCGGGTATTCCTTTATGTGCACATAAAAGGTATCTGAAGTATAACCTCAGTGATGGATGGAGATGATTGGTGTCGGGAATCTGGAAAAGCTGGTGACATTTCTAGAAAGGGGGTGCAGGGTTTTACTCACTGGGGTACCCCTGTGCCTCTCTCTGCCGGGCGGTGACAGGACAGTCTTTGTGGGTGAGCAGAATCTGCTTCAGTTGACCCACCTCTGACCTCAATGACGTCACCTCATTCTGGAAACACACAGCGAAATACTAAGTATCCTGGAAGTGTAGATTGTGTGTACTTTTTAACACTTCATCACTGAGTGTTAGCTAAGACTCATATACATCACAACTGCACTAAGTGCAACTAGCACAATAGGTTTACTTACATCTTTATTAAGCACATTTTTATTCCCAACTTGTATATATTTTAAATATTTGTTCTTGTATTGTATCCTATTTGTTATTTCATGTATAATGTATCCTATTATTTCACGGTATATTCTGTATGTGTGCTGTGTGTCTGATATTTTGCTGCTGTAACACTGTAATTTCCCATTTTTGGGGTCAATATCTATCTATCTATTTATCTACTTGTGTGTGTGTGTGTGTGTGTGTGTGTGTGTGTGTGTGTGTGTGTGTGTGTGTGTGTGTGTGTGTGTGTACAGATGCGTGTCCCACCTGTAGCTGCAGGTTTGTATGCGTCAACTCTTCAGCTTTCTTCTCCAGCGATGACACCCACACTTTCCTCTTTTGTCGGCAGCGGGTGGCTGCGGCCCGGTTACGCTCCAGAAACTTCTGCCTGCGCTCGTCAGGGTCCTGCTCTGCTGTCCTCCTGCGGCGGTTGCCGCCTCCCCCTCCTCCACTGCTGCAGCTATCACCTTCCTGCACTGCATGCTGGGAGTGGGATAGATGGGAGGGCTGCATCTGCTGTGCAACTGGTGATAACTGCAAATAAAACCAAACATTTTCAAAGTTAGCTAACTGTGCCTGACTGCCTGAAATATGTCAGGCGTATCATAAATATTAAAGCATCTGCACCTGTGCTGGAACAGAGAGGGGAGGTGCAGGAGGCGAACCCTGGTGCAGATGGGGAGGGGGTGCTTGGTGAGCCTGAGCAAGGTGGCTGTGGGGGCTTCCCAGATGCTGTGGAGGTGGAGCATGGCATCGCTGTTGAAAGGCGAGGGGCTGAGTTGGAAGCTGTGGATGATGGGGATGATGGTGGTGTTGTAGTGGAGGTGCCTGATGACGCTGTGTCATCATCTCCATCATGTGACCCATGGATGTCACAGGGTTGTTGATGGCGACCATTGCTGGGTGGTGCTGTTGGAAATGATGACCCAGCGTCTGTTTGGATCTCTGAGAGGAGATCAAATAAATATATAAGTAAACACGTGATGCACTGTTCAACGCATTTAAAGTTGCATAAAATAATAAATACCAGCTAAAAATCAACCCACAGAGACAAAGAGCTGTACATGTCATTTCTTTAAAAAACACAGTGGAGCCTCAGTATGTATAAATTACAACTTGTATATTTGCTCATCCTCTCTTGCACATTAATTCTGAGTTTATAATGGCCTCTAGGAATGTCACAGACAACCAATTACAACTCTTGAATATCTCAAAGGCTGGTGAACCTGGTATAAGAGGAAGATGATTGGACGCTGGGACCTGTAGGGCCAAGAAAGCCCCCAGTAACACTGAATAGGAGCGGGTTATTGACTATTATATATAGCAAGTGAAATTTAGCTGCTAAACAATTATTCAAAGTCTTTTGTGTATCAAAGAATTTAAATTCAACTGGGCCTCAACATGACACCTGAACCCCTGCTGTCTGGATAGAGACCCCCTTTACATCAGGGGTGTCCCAACTGAGGCTGAGTTTGTTGTTAACTAATAATTTGATTTGCAACATATCTCTAACAACATATCAAATTATTCACAACATGTCTGGCTATATTCAGTAAACTGAGAAAAAAGCTAACCAATTGTCTATAGACAATCAGTCCTTTTAGAAGTCCCCTGGGTGAGATTGTACAGGAATATTTTATTTTTATTTGATTTCTTAGTATTTTATTAAGGTTGGTTGTAAAATGCAGCACATTAATACATAGACATTTCCCCTATGAATAGGGTAAATTGAGAAAACTAAAAACCCTTTTTCCAAACTCTCTTGATATGAAATTCAAATTACAAAATAAACACATATTTCAAATACAGTATGTTTAAAAACTGCCTACTACTGTTCCCCACAGGGGGTTTAAACCATGTTTGAGTTGATATGTGTGACACTAAACACTATATATGAAGAGCTTGTGGATATACGTAAACATTATCCGTCTCTCTCATACTGTGTGGTGTGTGTTTGACCCCCAACACTGGCTAATTTGGTACCAGCAGCTTAGCTACCTTACCTACAGTTCCTTTCAGGTCAAACAAGCCTCAGTAGCCAACAGTATCATACCTCTATGTAGTAAAAATATCTCAAAATTAAAATTATAACTGGTCACAGCCACAATCTTCCATTTAGCCCATCATCGCCTTTTCTCCTAATTATCCACAACCGTGAAAACAACTGTAAAAAGGAGGGATAATGTGTCCCAATAAATGCTGCACTCTGCAGCTTGATACCTTCACACTTTATCATTCCCGCTTATCATCTGACTAAACAGACTGTAAGAGCTAAATTAAACTTCATCTCACCTTTCTCCTGCACTCAGCAGAGGAGACGGAGAGAAAGAGAGGTCATGTTTAGAGCATGACATCACCCTCCTCCCTGGCAATATTGCTATCTGTTCCCTGTTAATATTTCTTTAAGAGAAGAAGCAGATTTTTTTTCCCCCTTCAACCATTCAACTACGAAAAAAAGGAGCACATTTAGCGGGTGCCAAGGATGAGGTCACCGAGCTGTCTGTGCCAGCTTTGCCAGGCTGACAGTCAAACACACACGCACAGCCGCACACACAATGAACAGGACGGGACACGAGTATTTCAGCTCTGTTTACTACATAGAAACACCCTGACACTGGGGCCTGTGATTACATCATAGGTCTCCTTGGCCTGGATGACACACCACGTTGATATTTCTGTCTGGAGGGATCCGTGAATGAAGACACAGAACTGTACATGAAACACTGATCCACTTGTTAAACGTTTACTTTTCCACTTCAGCTGAGTGTGGAGTTACGGTACAGCGGAGGCATGTTAATACTCCTTCTGTGGTTTTACAGAAGCAGAGTCCTGTTTCACACCTTAGAAATGCAAAATACAACACCTGACATGACTAAATTACAATAGAATAAAATAAAATTGCTCTGGAGAAGAAGTGTGTGTGCGTGCGTGTGTGTGCGTGCACGCGTGCGTGTGTGTGCGTGCACGCATGCGTGTGTGTGTGTGTGTTCAAAGAAGAGAGGTTCAGATTTGAAACTGCGACCTGAGCAGCTCTGAAAACTGAAACCCCTTTTCATTTGCTACTCTATATACAAGCTCATGCACATGAAGTCATAACGTGTGTGTGTGTGTGTGTGTGTGTGTGTGTGTGTGTGTGTGTGTGTGTGTGTGTGTGTGTGTGTGTGTGTGTGTGTGTGTGTGTGTGTGTGTGTGTGTGTGTGTGTGTGTGTGTGTGTGTGTGGAGGGCGATTTCACAGTTTTCCCTTTTGAAGGTGCTTTGATAGCACACATATATTTAACAATTGATACTACATGCACCTATAAAGAGGAAATGTAAAATTTACAAGAGGAGAGATTGAGACCATGTTGACACAAGAAAAATAAAACAACCAAGAAAGCCAGGGAGAGCATGTGAATTGTGATTTCCTGTGGTGCGGACATGTGTATGTGTGTGTGTTAAAGTGTAAAATTAAACTCTGGTTCCTGTCTATCCTGATTAGAAAGGAATAAGCCAAAGGCAGAATGTGTGTTTTTGTGGCTTTAATTACAGAGATGAGAAAAGTGAAATCATAAAAAGTTAAAGGAAAAGTTAGACATTTTGGGGAAAAACACTTATTCACTTTCTGGCGGCGAAGTAACTAAGAAGATTGGTACCACTCTCATATTTGTCAGTTAAATATAGGGCAAATATGAAGCTACTACAGCCAGCTGTCGGTTAGCTTAGCTTAGCACAAAGACTGGAAACATGGGGAAACTAGCTAGCCTGATTTTATCCAAAGATAGCACAATTTGCCTACCAGCACATCTAAAGCTTGCATGTTATCTTATTCATTCAAATATAAAAAACGACAATTAAATGTTTTATTATTTCTTGGCTCTGAGCAGTTGCCAGGCCATCGGCGGAGATTCCAGGAAGTTACTGCTCCCAGCCAAGAAATAGTCCGGCCCGTAGTAAAACGGCGTATTGTCGTTTTTTTCATGTTATGCACGGATAAAGGAAATCAAATATAACATATACATTTGTGAGCTTAGGTGTGCTGGTAGGTGGGCTGTGTTACCTTTGGACAGAGCCAGGATAGCCGTTTCCCCCCTGTTTTCAGTCTTTATGGTAACATAAGCTAACCACCTTCTGGTGGTAGCTTCATACTTACCGTACAAATATGAGATTGGTATAAATCTCCATCTCCATCTCCATCAGAAAGAGAATAATTAACAACTAACAAATGACTATCAGCTTTAGTCCATAAACAATGGCATTGGTATCAGTTTTCCAAAAGCCACTAGTGGGCCAGCTGTACATAGTCTTATCATATATATAGTATACAGAAAGTCTTTGATAAAGCATAACGTTATTACAAGAGGAGAAAGTAATTATCAGTAGGAAACGGTAAGAAAATATTTGACTGGTCAGTACCTGAGGCGAGGAACAGGAGGGGTTGTGTACAGGACCTGGTATACCCATTATACACGGCATTTGCTTCTCTATCTGAAGAAGGAAAGAAATTGACACATAAATAACCTTTCAACCATGACAAGGAAAAGCTATAGCACATACATAACCTCAAGTATAAAGAGTTCTCCACAAGGTCACATCCATTTGCAGTTTGAAACTTTTGATTAATTCATACACAAGAGTGAAGTGAATTTTTCTGTCATCCATAAATATTTCTAACTCGGGCATCTTGACCACTTTGGCCACTATACCTGCATCTATAAATCATAATGCATGCGTGTCTGAATGCAGATGTATGTGTGTGAGTCCTGTACTTACGGGCATGTGCTGGGCAGATGCCCCTTGCATTGCGGGGTCTGGCAGGGTGCCAGGTAAAGAGGCTGGCAGCGGTTGTCTGTGTCTGTTCCGCATGTGAAGGAGGGAGGACAGTGGCCCGGGAACCGGCCTGTGGTCAGCCACAGAGAGAGGGAGAGAGAGAGAGAGAGAGAGAGAGAGAGAGAGAGAGACAGACAAGTCATGCCAGAGAGCTATCCACAGCTAAAGTTTCACTAATCCAGTTTAGACAGAGGTGCAAGTTGAAACATTAATAGCTTGAATGGCAGGTGGAGGTCAGGCTGGAATAGATGGACATGGTCAAAAAAGGTCAAAGTGGAAACTAGGGTTGGATAAATGGATGACATGAAACAAAGGGGTAATAGAAGAAGGATTAGGTTTAAATCTACTAGAGCTAACTGAGCTGATCTGTTTTGTGACTAACCCAAAGAGGTATGTGTCCTGTTTTTTGAAATATCCATCTTGGAGATTTCTGCCTCCACCCTAACTCCATGGCGGTGATTTAAATTTTGTTGGTGCCAGTTACTCTGGGTAATCCACAGACCTCACTGTCAACAGTTTCTATTGGAACAACTTCCTGCAGAACAATTTGTCCATTTGAAGACTATTGTTCTGTGGATTATCCAGAATAATAAGTACATCTGTTTCTGGAAAGAGTTTTTTCCAGTTAAACATTTTTAAAAGTAATTTTTCAATGTGGTGAGCACCACAATCTTAATTATATTTACCTCCACTGTACTGAGGTGGAGACAGTATTTCCAGTTTTCCTCCAAATTGGGCTACTTTGATTTCATTGGGTGAGTAAAAATGCTTTTGGGCAATTTGTGATAATTGTATTTTGTATTATTATTATTCATACCTGTGTGATAAAAGCCTTTTTATCTGTTCATTTTCTCATTATTGTAATTTTGGTGGTTTTGAGTTTTCTTAAACCTATACTACTAGAACAGAATATATCTTATGACTGAATGCTTAATTTTTCTTCTTGTACTCGTATAGGTTAAGGTTAAGTGTTTACTGATGTCTAGATGCAAGTTATTTGCGACCATGTTGCGTGTATGTGTGTGTGTTATTGAAAATAAAATGTCATCACACCATACTGGAGCAAAAAGAGGAGAAGAAAGGTTTTAGGTTCTCATTGGGCTATTTGGTGTCAGTCAAATCTTGCAACACTGAGTGGAGGAAGAAATCTCAGAGGTGGAAATGTGGGCCCATAAAACCTAAACTATCCGTATAGCTACAAACCACTAGAAGTACCTAAGTGAGAAAATATTCCCTTTTGTTTTTGGGTGAACCAACACTTAAAATATGGACAAAAGCATCTGCTGAATGAAAGACAAAAACCAAATGTTGTTGTATGTGAGAAAAAAATGTGTAAACAGAGATTTGAGGTAAAGCAACAACGACAGAAACTATTATGATGTGAAAAAAAGTGAAAGAAAACAGAGATATTGAAAACAATAACAGCTTGAGAGGGAGGAGAGAAGCTCAGGGATGATAGCGGGGGATGTAGAGACCCAGGGTGCCATGTGCTGACCTAACCACTCTGGCTCTCAGCCAATCGGACAGCGTGGGCCTCCGTGGCCGCGCTGAGGTCATCGGCAATGATGTCATCACTGAATCTCGGGTATGCGGCCCGTATAACATACAACAAAGTACAGACAAACCAAAACAGCATTTCCAAACGTAACCACAACAGTTCTACCGGGCCAACAGCCAGACACTCAGAGACCAGGTCGCTATGGAAACTGGTCGTAAACATGAGGGGAAACAATCAGACACACGATCCATGGTTCATTTTGCAACACTTAGCTGGTTTCACTGACTAACATGCTGTCTGGATTCAGCTGGCACTGATTTATGTACCATAACCACTCCCCACTGTCCTGTCCTGTCTGGTCCTGGACAGATGTTTGGAGCTTATTATGTCATTGACTTACTTTTGGTACCTTGGTTCATCAGATCAACTGCAGAGATGTGACAGAGGTTTTGTTTGTCTATGTGTAAATAAGCAGAGGCTTTTATTTTGTAAGACTGGTTGTTGGAATGAGAGAAGGCTTTAAAATGTCTCTTTAGGCCCAAAAGTATTGAAGTGCTCATATTATGTTTTTTGGCTTTCCCCCTTTCCTTTGTTGTGTTATGTATCTTTTTTTGTGCATGTTATAGGTTTACAAAGTGAAAAAGCCCAAAGTCCACCCCAAAGGGACTTACCATCTTTTAGAGAAAACACTGTTCACAAGCTGCTCCAAACAGCTCTATTGTAGTCCAGCCTTTACTTCCGTGATGAATGTGCGTCACTTTGTAACACATGTTATAATGCTGGCCTAGCTGCTAGCGTGGCACGAGCTCATACTCTGCTTCTGACTCAGGTAGTAGTCCTTACCTAGCAACTGTGCAACTCCCAACAAAGATAGGAATAGAAGTGAGATGCCTCACTCTGTAGCTAAAAGAGAGCTCAACACAGGGTGAAAAGAGGAGCTGCAGCAATGTGCAGTACAACAAAATATGTTTTTTTTAAACCTATTCTGATATAACCTCTAAATACAATTATGAACCTGAAAATGAGCATAATATGATCACTTTAAGAACAGTGCTACAAATGTGAGGCGTCCTGGTGAGCTGGGGATTTAAGGCACTGACCATGTATTCTCAATGTCCCCCGTCTGAGTCCGGCTGGATACCTTGATTGCAACTAAATTTCCATCTCTGTCTGCCCTTATTTTCTGTTTCTACTGTCTACTCCCCAATAAAGGCATACATTGTGCAACAAACATTTGCCAAAGTGTCACAAATGTAATAATGAAACTGCAATTTAAGTGTATTAGATGATAACTATGACTAGTAGACAAATAAAATAATACAATAAAAAAGTAATCTATAATGACATAAATAATGATAAATGTCTTTGCAGCTGAGAATGTGCAGTTGAAGCATTTTATATAGTCAAAATGCTGAAAGACGTTGAAGTGGCAGTTGAAGTACAAATAGTGAAAGAAGATGGCAGTGAAAATTGAAGTTTTCAATTGAAGTATTAGCAATGAATAAAGTAGAAGTGTTAATTCAAGCATTCAATTCAAGCGTTTGAGAAAAAATAAATTTGACAAAATTAGTGATGTCATTTTGTTTTGGTTTTATTCTATTTTGTAGAATGGTTTGGATGTGGGTAGGATACTTTTTTCACATCAAGCAGCATGCTGCAAGTAAATAAAGAAATAAAATAAATTGGTTTGACATTGTTCATTAAACCCCACAGTATAGTTTGTAATGAGATATTCAGATTACATAAATCTAAATCCAAAGATGAAATGTCAAGAAGAGGGAAAGCAGCTGCTGGGAGCTGGTCAGATGAAAGACAGGAAGTCCTCTAATCTGTCTGTTAAACCGGGTGATAACCAGGGAGCCATGGAAGCTGAGAGACTCCAGTCTGGTTCTGATTCGTAACACACATAACAGAAGCAGTATTTGGGTGGCAGTGTGGGTAGTGGCAGTGGGTTTGAGTGGGTGTTGTGCAGCCATTCTCCATCTATTTTGCTATGACTTTGTTCTGACTTTGTTTGATTTTTTTTCCTTCTTTCTCTCAGTTAATTAGTGCAGTGATAAATTATGCAGGGGGAAATGCCAGTCTGTGCCAGACAGAATGAGTTATAATAAGTCCAAAACAGGAATGGGCGAGACAGAGTAAGTAAAGGAGAGAAAGAAAGAGTGAGAAAAGGCAACATTAAAATGAAATGTGTGTGTGTGCACGTGTTTTGTGCGTGCGTGCGTGCGTGCGTGCGTGCGTGCGTGCATGATGAAGAGAATAAATGTTGCTGCATAGATGAATAGATGAAGTAAAATCTGTGCTGTATGTGTGTATGGGTGCCTTTAGGTGTGCATGTGTGCAGCCAAACTCACCCTGAGTGTGTGAGGGTGGAAGAAGCCTGGGTGATGACTGAACCGGACAGCGAGGACAGAGCTTGCTGGGCAGCCATGCTGCAGCTGGGGCCCATCATGGCGCCATGACACTGAGGGTGCTGCAGGGGATGGGTCTGGGGATGGTGCAGCGGTGGCTGGGGATGAGGGTGCTGGAGCTGCGATTTCAGTTGCTGCGGGTTCATACAGGACGACCCATTATGAGAAAGCGTCTGTTGGGAGAAGTGGGAGCAACAATCAGCTGGGACCATTTTGAACTTGCAGTATCTACTTCCATTATATGATCTGAGGTGATTTTTGAGATGTGTGTCTGTCCATGCATCCATTTGTTTAGGCATATGTGTGTGTGTGTGTGTGTGTGTGTGTGTGTGTGTGTGTGTGTGTGTGTGTGTGTGTGTCTGCATGTGCTTGTGTGTTTGATGGCTAGCTGTTTAATTTACGGGGGAGAATGTGATCGCCTGGTGTGTCTTTCCGCGCAGCAAGTCAGATATCTGCAGTCGTCTAATTGGGTCTGACTGTTTTTATTTGCCTCACAGTCAAGTGTCACTTAAAACGCTTATCTGACAGACCTCACAAGCAAACACCTATCAGCAATACCGCATAAGTCAGCATTGTGTCTTTAGGCTAACCTCAGCCAGAGATAGCCAAAAGATTGAAAATGCTGCTTAACTTTGGTTTGTATTTGTGTATAAAATGTACCTGTTTGCTCTTTTCCTCTTCTTGTGCTTGAAGAAACTCTTCCTCTATCTCCTTGAACAGACCAACCTCTTCACAGTTCTGCAAAAATCGTGTTGGCGTTGGAGTCTGGTCTGGAGGCATTACATACAAATACACACACAAAAAAAAGGAGAGACAGGTTTAAAAGAATTGGCAGACATTCATGTATCGCGGCCCTTTTGACACAATAGTCTCTTTCTGTTTCCTAACTCGACTGTAGTCCAAGCTGTAATGGCAAGAGGAGAAACGAGTCTCCTCTCAGCAGTGCTCTGTGTGTCTCTCTGTGATAACATCAGTCTGTCTCTCTGAGCAGTCTAAACATGCAGGGGTCAAAGGTCAGTTGGGCTCTTTGTTTTTGACATGAGATTTCCTGCAGGAGGTGTGGCAGGCTGCAGGACAGAGAGAGAGAGAGAGAGAGAGAGAGAGAGAGAGAGAGAGAGAGAGAGAGAGAGAGAGAGAGAGAGAGAGAGAGAGAGACTCAGAGAAAGAGCCTTCAGAGGTTAGATGGCATGCTCATGTTTATGTCCAGATGGACAGCTGTTTCTATGGTTACAGACAGTGTCACATGAGCGTGTTCTGACCATGAGTCTGGATCGTGGTGGTGCATTAGAAAAAAAAATGCTTCGCTAGTGAAGCTACTCAACATGCTTTGCCTTGTAGGGGCTTTTACATATACGACATGAAAGCTGGATTAGTATATTAAAAAAAAAAAACACGTCTGTTTTGCCTATGGCTCCAAACATGTTTTATTTAATCTCTCAGTGGAGTAAGAATAATTTGTTGTTGCATGCGGTGCACACATATTGTTTGACGTTTTTTGAGTTTTTGAAAGCCTTTTTTTCCCTGATTATTATTTTTGCAATTTAACATTTAGACTATCACGAAATACCATGATAATTAAATTCTCTTTGGGTTAGAAGCTCTTTAAACAGCATTTTTAAAGCATAAATGCTAAACATTCACTGGATCCAGCTGCTTTTCTCTGTATTTTATGATATCTTTAGGCTATTTGAACAAGTCACCTTGGGCTCTAGGAATTCATGATTGACTTTTCTTTTGTTGCTATTTTGTTACAATTCAAGAAAAAGAATCTGCTCCACTGTAGTGTATTTACAGTATGTAAGAAAGTGTTGTAGTTATAAGATATACTACTGTCCGTCTGATATTGGTATATATTTGTTCAGTAATCAGCAAACAAATATAGTGTTATTGTCAAAGGACACAGACAGAGGTATCCACAAGCATTTGGTTACATCAGCGATCAGTTTTTATGCACCACATATCTGGAACAAACTCCTTTCTTTAAATAATTGTTTATTTCTTATACTGCACTGTAACTTTTATTCTTGTATTATATCTGTTTTTATATTTTTAACTGTTTTTAACTGCTCTTTCACTTTTTATGTAAAGCACTTTGAATTGCCTTGTTGCTGAAATGTGCTATACAATTAAAGCTACCTTGCCTTGCCTTGCCTTACATCTACCTAATTCTCCCACAAAATTCTCTCCTGTACCTACCTTCACTCCTGTCCCCCTTACCTTTCCCAATATTGAAATAAAAAGCACAATATAAAAAAAAAGGTTGTGCTGACCCCTGCACAACTCCTCCCTGGGTGTGAATCAAAGTTGGTCTTAACTGATGGCGTTATCAGTATGTTTAGTCTAATCTGATGGAGTATACTGTACATGTTGCAACATGAGCAACTCTGTTCTCTCAGACTATCTGATAGAAGGAAGCCTGTATCGAGCTATCTGATTTCATACTGTATAACGTAGCGTCATCCTTTTTTCATCAAGCACACACACACACACACACACATGCAGCCAGACAACTGAAGCTGAACTGAGTGACATTTAGCAAGTAGTGAATAAATGAGGACGATTATTTATGGTTATGGGGAGATAAGGGGAGACACAAACTTTGTATTATGTTGGATAGAAGGCAATATGTTTTTTTTCCTTTCGTGCTTTCTCACCTGTAAAAGCCGTATCCGTCTTGATGGAGGAGAACTTGAGGGACATCTCATGCTTGTGTCTGTGGATGAGCAGATGCTCTTCTAACTGGAAGCGCTGCAGCACACCGACAGAGTGAGAAAGATATGAAGAGATGCGTGCAGCTGCATGACATGACACATGGGATGAGATGTTTTGTTTAATCAGCTGACTTGCAAGTCATAATGCTCTGCAGTCAGTGGAGTATTTGAGAATATGTATCACTACACATGATAAGTGAAAGAAAAATATATTTATAATATATTTATTATATCATTTTTATTTTGTACTCTTATTATAGTTCCTTATTACACACCAGGCTTTATCAGCACAGTCTTGTTGCCACATTGCTATTCATGTGACAGATACAATATTTAATCTTATGCTATTATTATCAACCTGGAAATACATTGTGTCCACAATTAATTATCATATGATAAATACATTTCTACAATATGTAAAGCATTTTATATCACCAACAATAAAATCAGGATTTATAATAATAATAATAATTCATAATAATAATCTTATATTTTCCTGCAAAAATAATTTTCTTTACATCTGTGGTGCAGGTGTAACACACATACTGTATCCAACAGACCTGAGAGCAGCCTGGGGCGCCGCACATATAAGGCCTGTCCTGTTTGTCATTCATGTCATACACAAGCCTACAAAACAGAAGAAGCAAGAACAACATATTAACCTGCTGCATCCACACATTGCAGCAGGCAGCTTGTACTTATATTTTTAATTAGAGAGAGAGAGAGAGAGAGCTGTGATAAATCACACACTGAGCTTGTATGATACAGTTATCCTCCTATTATCACATCTTTATTGTGGAGGTGGTGTATAATGAGGTAGATGCCACAGATGATGGATGTTTTACCCAGAGACATCTCGAGGAAAATTATCCCTTTAGTGCCAGTGGGAGAGCAACAATATTGCTGCTGTATACTGCAGATAGTCATTTTTATTAGGACAAGTACTGCTGTATAATAAATACAACCTGTTTGTGTTTTTCCTAACTATTCATTACACAGTAGGCCTAGTAATAACATGTACTGGAAGCACCAGAAGAGAATCAAAGCCTTACGGCATCAGGATCTTTACTTTTCATAGTTATTATGTAGCAAAATGCAAAGTGTGGTGCCATTAAGCTTTCATCGGGGCATCAGTTAATAATATGAGTGTGATGAAAGGATATATGCTTGCCATGCATAGCGTAATAATAAAGTCATCATAGAGTAAATATATCAACACAAACACAGAATAAAGTACAACGATAAACCCACATGCAGCGCTAACCCGGGCTTGACCCACTCAGTTCTTCAGTGGACATATTAAGCAAATCATGGGGGGTAATTATGACTTATTTGAAGTGCTTCTTCTGCTGACCGCTCATTTTCCACTGAGAGCAAAGGAAGAAGCCTTCAACTCCCTGGCCTCAGGCATTCCTCTGAGCTGTGTGTCACCAAACAAGATTCACACACTTGTCGAGAGGTCAGCCCTTGTCGAGAGGTTTGACCCTTGCTTGACTTTTCATCCTCGTGATCGAGAAATGTTAAAGTTGCGGATGGTGGGGATGAGAAGCGCGTGTGTCACTTATTTTACAGGTACACACACGTCTTTCCCCTCAAGCAAACTTTGGGTTTGCGTGAGCATAAAGCGCTGAGAAGACAGTAAAGTGGGTCCTGATGTCATGGGAAAGAGTGAGAGCTAAAGAGTGGAGCGAGTAGAGAGAGGGCAAAAGTACATGCTTCCATAAGAAATGGAAAGTGTGTAGGGTGGGGGGAAGGCTTAAGGGGTTGGAGAGTGGCATTAGGGTGATGGAGAGAGGAATGGAAAGGGCAAGTGGCAGTAAGAGAGAGAGAGAGAGAGAGAGAGAGAGAGAAGGAGGAGGACACAATGAATGGAAGAGAGAAGGAATGAGGGAGGCGGCATAGGGAGGGCTGCACTGTCGGCCTACTGCTGACAGGTTTGAACCTGCCTCAGCCCCCATTTTCCAACCCCAGCAATAGAGGTGACTTCATAGGTGTGTGAGTGATTGTGTGTGTGTGTGTGTGTGTGTGTGTATCACAACATGGAAGAAGCAAACAAGTGTCCACAACATCACAATCATAGCTAGATAGAGCGATAGATCATTTACAAAACCAGTTGAAAAAGACAGAAGGTTTTCATAGAGTTACAGTTTTTAAATGTATCCTACCTTAAACGGCACTCTAGTGCGTAGCCTTTCACGGAGCAATATTAGGCTACATATATATGATACCCTATTTTAGAGATAAATACTTAGATAGATATTTATGATAATCATGATTATCTTCCAACAGTTGTTACCATGCTCTCTCTCTCTCTCTCTCTCTCTCTCTCTCTCTCTCTCTCTCTCTCTCTCCTAAAGCAGCACTTGAACTAGATGAGCAGACTCAGCACATCTTCAGCAAAACCTTTGTCAGAACGCATCAATGCGGAATGACGTCATACTTAATACATAAATCCAACAACAGACAAGACAACATGTTGCTAACTTAAGACGGATTAATGTTACATCTTTCTTTTAATATATTTTGGGGAAAACTAAACCATAGGAGTTTGTCCCGCCTCCTCCTCTGTTATTCTCTTTTGATGAATGACATAATACACTCACAACTTTTAAAACCGCCTGTGCTTCTGAATCATCTAGCCTACAATATTCTTATGTCCAGTTTAAAAAAAAAAAAAATTGTCAACTTTACTTACTTACTACGTCTCAAGGTTGCCATGTTTGATGGATGAATGTCAACGGCATCGAACCGGTCGCGCCGGCTCGGAGCTCATTCGGCTCAAATTAAGGCAGCGGTTCTGACCAGCAAATGGTCCAGCAGCCGGGCGGTCAGTGTCTGTCTGAGTCCCAAGAACATGCCGGTGTGTTTCCTTTCCTACCGCTCCGTAGAGCAACCTGTTTAACTCATAAACAAGCTCGCCACAGCTGTACGGAGAGTGCTGTCACACCCCCCCAAATAGACACTCGCGCTCAACCTCGTCCGCCTGGTGATGAGACTTCACCGGGACAACTAGCCAATAAACTTCCCCCGTTAACTTTCCAGTAGGAGTGAAATAAAAGAGATTAACGTATAAAGATACATTCAGCCGACTGTGTCAGCGTCAGGCGAGCGCTTGCTATTGAGTTTAAAGTTTTGTGAATGAAAGTAAATTGCGGAGGCTTACCTACAAGTAGAGAGGGACAAGCGGCGCCCAAGAGAGGAACCACGTTGGACTGAAGCGAGATTACAATACGTTCTATTTACAGAAGCATTACATCACCCTACCGGTGACGTCACGTGGGATTCCTGAACTTCTAAATCATTGCGGTCCCGTACGGAGAGAGGGATTGAGGGGGGGGCGGGGTTACAACACCGGCCCGTAGGGGGACGGACGGACAGGACAGCGGCATGGTGGCGGTTTCCGGGACCGACAGACAAACCAGACCAGCCAACGACACACCAACAGCAACGTGACGGGCACTGCAGGGTGGGCTGATGAGACCCAGTTTTTTTCTCTCTCTCTCTCTCTCTCTCTCTCTCTCTCTCTCTCTCTCTCTCTCTCTCTCTCTCTCTATCCCCACTTTCAGCGTCTGTCTTAAACGGGACGTCCCAGCGTCTGCATCAAGTTTATGCGTCAAAATGAGCATAGCCCCCAAGGTTTAAAAAAAAAATGCTTCTATGTATTTTAGAACAAAACTATTAATTTGAAACATAAACAGGGGGAAGGTAAAGAGAAATTAGGTAGTGCTTTGTCCTGAACTGATCCTAATAAGCGAAACTGAGAACATGATAGCCTACTAATAATGGTGCTACAACTAGGCTACTTACAATAGCATAATAATAATAATAATAATAATAATAGTAGTAGTAATAATAATAATAATTGTAATAATATTACTATTCTTGTTGTTATTATAAATGAATATATTAATACTAATAATAAATTGGTCCAGTGACCCTTTGTTTTAATCTCTGGTGACCCACTAATTTTTTTATTTAATCAGGTAGTCACATTGAGATCAAGATTTCTTTTTCAGGAGAGACCTGAGAATAATTTTTTTTTTTTTAAATCAAACAACCATGTAGGCCTATATAACAAGTTATAACATATCTTAAGTCAAACAACCAACAATCAAGCTACAAACAGAATTAATAGAAATAATGAACACACATATGGACCTACAGATTCTATTACAATAGTCATAAAACACATAGGGATTATAAAGCTTCTCCAAGGGTATTGAAAGGATCTCTCTTGAAAGCTGTTTCAAGTTCTTTCTATTTAAAAAGTGCATATATGATGTCATAAATCATGATCAAGGCAAAGAGTCACGTCCCATTCTGACACAAGTTTGTGTAGGGGACACATTTTACACAGGAACAGCTTTACAGTTTAAAAAGGTGTTACCTTTTTTTTTACTAGGGTTTGGCAAATGTATTCATTTAGGCAATTTTGAAAAAGATGAGACAGATGATATTTTAAATATTCAGGTTTATGTATCCTTTTAATGGTTTTTAATTAAGTTACACTGAATTAAATTATTGTTCCCAAAAATAAATAAATGCCCACTGTTTTGTAACTTGTTCAAAATCATTTATGCAATGCCATGAACTCCCCTTGGTCATACAAAAAACCAGGAGGGCCTTTCATTCACATCTCCACTGAGCTAAGCCATGGAGTAATAGCTGCCATGTTTGGTCAGGCTTTCCGGTGCTCCATTTGAACAGAGGGATATGGTTTTGTTATGGTTGAAGCGCAAAATGGGACCAAACCCTACTGACTCATCATCCACCGATCAAGTATGCAAATTCTGGTAGCCATGGCAATGAGAAACAGGAAGTTGTGATGATGTCACTGTGTTGTGAGCTCATAACCCCTGTGGATGTGAATCACTGAGCTTTGTTTTCACTGAAGATATGGGATGTTTTACAGCACGTGTGCGTGCCCGTGAAGAGTGCACGCTAAAACACACTAAAAAGTGTATGACGGCAGCCAGGAAGTCTCTGGCTGGTGCCCTGGAGCAGACAATGCCACTACGATTACAACTACCTCCATAACTCAGCGGCTATACCAGCCATTACCATCTGGCATCTTCACCTCAGCATGGCTCTTAACAGCCAGACTGGGAGCTTAAGAGAGCTGCCTGCTCAGAGCCTGATGTCACCCTGTCTGTAAAAATATGGCGTTTCAGGTCAAAGGTCAAACAAACTTAACCGCCCTCAGTCCTCATGTAGCATTATCCTCACTGTGGCTACATCACACATCTTGGTCATTTGCCAAACTGTTTTGATTTGATACACAATGGTCTCTGACTATTAAATGCAGAGTAATGTTGCACTAATGCGCAACTTAAAAAGTAACTGAAAACAGATACTTTAAACAGAATCCGAGAATACAAGTTACAGTCATCTGATTATGTAATGCGACTGCTGGAGTTAAATTTACATCCAACTCTGCCCTTACATGCAGATCCACTCAAGAGCAGACCCCTTGTGTGTGTGTTATGTTATGATTTGATTTGGTCCACATTGCACAACACGTGTACACTGGAGTTGTGTGTTGGTCCAGGCACTGGTTGGACTGCTTATCTTAAGCGAAAAAGGAGCTGATAATTAGAAAATCCATGCTAGAAATCTATCCCAAACTGTTACATTGTGCACCACTCACAGACCTCAGATATGATGATGTCATGCACCATAAACTCACTCTCTCCCTTTCTCACATGCTACCACTTCTCATTTACGTAATGGTGTTGCGTCCCTGTCACAGCTCTGATACACCATGTGTGTGTAATGAGTGTGTTTATGTTGAGTGTGTGTCCTACATGTTTGTGTAAGAGAGAACATGTGTTAGGCTGATGAAGTCACTGAATTTCTATACTGTACAAGTGCGTACGCTGGTGATGTCATGTTGTTTGTGTTTGTAACAGTTAGTACTTATTTGCAGCTGTGAATCAGAGCTTATTTTATGCTTTTGTATGTATGCGTGTCTGTGTTTAAAATGGTTGGGTAGATTGAGGGCAGTCAGAAAAAAGAACGAGTGTGTTCCCAGGTCTTAAGGTTGTTTGCTGAAGTCACTGGCCAGTGGTTTATGACAGACCATTTTAACGCTTGATTAACAGGTCCAACACAGGCCAGCCGGCCCTGGTTAACCAACCCCACTGATTTCAGGACATTCTCCTCTCTCTGGGAGCCACACACACATATACACATTACAAAGTTCTCTCCTCACCACTGAGCCATTACAGGGAAACATTAATCCTTAAACTTTATGGATGTGATAGATGTTGTCAATGGGTTATGCAACTGCTATATCTTAAATATTGACACACACACACACACACACACACACACACACACACACACACACACACACACACACACAAATATATCCTACATATACAATGGTGGAAAATAAACAAAAACAAAAAATTAGAATGCTACAAAACAATGATTGATTTTTAGATTTCCAAAATTCCATTTGGTCTGTTTTGAAGCAGTTGCAAGCTAAAGCATTGACATGTTTTATAAACATGAAATATTTGCTCCAGCCCATTACATGGAAATAATTGCATTATTCCCATTCAAACAAGAAACAAAGGCAAGAATTTATATTGCCCCTTTTAATACTCAGTTATTACATATGGCATAACAGACATTAAAAAGGAATTACAGCAGAATATATGTTTTCTCAGCACATTACTGGAAATGAATGTTTGGACAAAATGTAATCCAGCAGCTATTTACCATGATGAATATTAAGACAAGAATTTAGATTATCTGTCAGCATCTGTCCAGCTGACAACCAGTCGTTATTCTGGGACTATGATGCTGCCACTCCTAGAAGACTGTGGTCACCGGGAGTTTGTTTGCTCCTCTCCAGTATCTTGATGACTGCTCGGGCCTATTCATTGGCAAGCTCTAAGATCTTAATGGGACTCTTACTTAATGTTTCTCAAGTTAAGCATCAACTTTAGGGCAAATGCACAGTGAATTACCTGCTACAGGTGGTCTACAGTCAAAACATTTTTTTACATACATATATGTACATCTTTTAATACTGATTCCTCATACTTATATATTTCATTTGGGCATTTACAATGAATGTAATATATCAAATTAATTCATACTATATTGAATTTACTCTGCTACTGCTTAATTTCTGTGTACAGTGTTTCACCAAAGACTTAAATATTTCTATATTTGTAGGCCTAATTGGCAGTTGCATTGTACAAATCATTATGAAAAATACAAAATAAACGTACAGTGTAATACCAATATACAGTATTTTACCTGCTATAGGTAATCAATATCTACACAATTTTGATCAAATACAAATTCACTAATATCTATTCCTTATATATGGATAATTAGGGCATTTACAATTAGATGTAAGATATAACCAAAACATATAAAAACACAAGGTGTTATTAAAATTAAAAAAATGTTAATTTGATCAATATGAGCAAGAAGACAATATCTGAAAAAATTATAAATTAGATTATGTTCATAAGGCATAGTTATAGGTTATGCATTATGTTAGATGTGTTTGTTGTCTATATAACATGCATATGTGCTAACATTTAACTTTGATGTATTTAAGTGTGTTTGATGTCATTAATAATACTAATAATGTCACAGTCTTTGGGCTTTGGGGGCACAGATCCCAACAGGTAGGCAGGTCGTGACGTAGGCTGCCACCAGCCAGCCCTCCTCCTCCCCCATCCCCATCCCTACCCCCACCGTCCCGCCTGTCTCCCAGTTGCGTTCGCCGCTGTCCTGTCTAGCTGCCCGGTGTCTGCTCCGCCGCTCCGCGCTCTGCGGCTCTCACCCCACCCCTAACCCGAAAACTCTGCCTCCTCGTTTACCTCCCCCGGCTCCTGGACCCCCATCCACCCGGTGAATGCACCAGCGCCGAAAACATGACGGGCATCGCCGCCGCTTCTTTCTTCTCTAATTCCTGCAGGTTCGGGGGCTGCGGTCTCCAGTTCGAGTCTCTCGCCGAGCTCATCGTCCACATCGAGGACAATCACATCGGTGAGTCGGGCAAGAGGGGGGAGACGGAGCTAGGCAGCTAGCTGGAATTAGCTAGCTGCCTAGCTAGTTAGCTGAACGCAAATAGACTCGGCTTTGCATTCCGCTATTCCTGCTGCTCGCTCTCCGTCGATGCTCGTCGGAGTGCGAGTTATTCAGCAACATTAGACTTTACTTCCTTGTAAAATACTGCGTCTCTGTATAATAAGTTACCGGCTTGTTTTATTTTGCATTAGCCATGATAGTTACCTTTTGCAGCGGCAACTCGACTTCGAGGGCCGCGTAGGTCTCATAGGTGTAACTAGCATTCCGACCAGGCAGCGGTTTCACAGCTAACATTGCTGAAGAGTCGGTGTGTTTACGTTTTCAGGCCTGATGCCGTGCAGCCGGAGCTTTTCTCACACGGCTTGTGTATTGAGCTGCCTGACGCTTTTGTCACCTCAGGTGTCTCAACGCATCGAGACATCACCTTTTGCAGTGCTTTCTGATATGTTGATGTCACTTAATTAATGTGACCCCATACTGAACCAGTTTGTGGCAGACATACAATGAAACAATAATATTTTCTTCCACATGCACAAGCTTTAACTTGTTGCACCTATATTAGATATGTATATATATATTTAATCTAACGGTAAACCCCCTGATAACTATCACCTGGTATGTAGCTATAGACTGAAAATCTGTTTACCCACAGTTTGACAAACACCATCGTTGGTGGGAATAGTATGAAATGAACGAAACAAGTTATTACCTATAGGTAATAAAGACAGAATGCTGTAGTAAACAAATATTTATTGGCGGTAGGCTAATTGATAACATTTATCAACATAGATGCAGGCACAGTAAATAACATATTAGTAAGTCATTATAGCATTGCCTAGTTTTTGATGTGTGAGTGCTCCTTTGCTATTGACCTTATCTGACTGGGAAAAGCATTCCCATGTAGTCGAACTAGTATCATGCAATGTAATGCTTGTTAAATATTTAACACTTTTTAAAGCACAAACAGTTCAAATGCTTGCTTCTGTTTTAACACAAAACCATCCTCTCAGGCAGATAAACCTATAATCCACCATAGCAAATTAGATGAATCTAGGGAGTTGTGATCCACCAAAACACAGGTTGATGTGGGCTAATCATTATTTGTGGCGTGTATCCATCCTCAGGAGGCTGTTTGAAGCGGGTGAGGCAGTGGGGTTGAATGGATGCTTCATTGAGCCAGTCTCCATGGCAACTGGCTGTCTCCAAAGGGGTTGGGGCAGTATATTGGCTGAGTTATTGCACACCTGCTGTCTCACTAACAAAGAGCGCTCCCGAGCAGCCAGCTGTGGTGAGGACACCTGACGCATGATGTCACATCAAATGTGGGACAGGATTCATGTGCTGTTGTTTAAAAAAGGGGTCAAGTTTGGTGTGACTGTGTTTGTAGGTGAGGAGAAAGTGGAGCGGTGTGATGATAGTGTTTTGGACCGCTCTTCATCCTAGCATATGCCCAATGGATCACTTGTAAATTAACCAAAGAGGGGGGAAATTAACACTGTGAATGGCCATTTGATTTTTTTTACACCATATATGTTGTGACAATTACCCCAAACCAACCAGTAAACAAATTTAAAAGAATTAAAGGATTTAAACTGACAGAAATTCAAGAACCGACCCTGTCCTTTCAATCACACAGTCAAAACCCCACACTGATATATGCCCCATCTGGCTCTTAGCTTGACCTTTGACCCCAACAATCAGCTGAGCAGAAAGGCACTTTACCAGTCAGATCACTCGGATTAATGAGTTTCCCCTCTGCTCGCTTTATTCCACGGCTGGTCATCAGCAGCGTCAAGATCACACAGTCTAATCAATACCGCTCCTAGATCAGTTACCACAGGGACAAGTGTGACAGACGGAGGAGATTGAGGTGTGGGAGAGAAAAAGGGGATAGTGGCATTACGCTTTGACTCCCCTTTTAGTTTTGAAATGGGGCATCAGTGTGCGATCGGCAGTCAATCAAAAGGATAAGCTAATTTGATCCTCCTACGTCAGACGTCAGATGAGCTGTTTGAGGCTTTGCAGAGGACAGATGGCCTTGATTGTGGTCTATCATGCAGTGTGCAAACAGATAATGAAAAAAACAGGAACTAACAATAAATCAGATAATCCAGAGGCTACAATTTTGGATTGCCGGATTGTGCTATCAGACATAAACAGCTGTTAAAGTGAGTCATTAGGTCTGGGTCAGGGTCAGAAATCAGTGTAGGCCTATGCTAGAAACTTGGTCATTACTACTGTGCTGCCCTCTTGTGGTAGGACATCCTATGTGCTACAAAAAAAAAGTCAAATTTTCCTCTTCTGCCTCTGGGTTGCCCCCCTGTGTATCTCAATTATCTTATTTGAACTCCTGTCTCCTCTGACACAGCACACAATAGCTGGCAGCAAATAAACCAGATGAGCCTGTTGTGATCCTTTCCGTGAGAAAATGAGGTAATATGTCGGTCTTCAGTGCTGACCTCATTCTAGAAGAAAGGATAGCAGCCTTCCAATAACATACCCGCACTGTTTAGATCACAGCTGAATGCAATAGGAAATGGGTTAGGTGAACTGTGTTTAGTGTGGTGTGTGGTTGTCAATGGCTTTGTGCCGTGACTGTAGGTAAGGTCTGAGGAATGTAATGATGTCAGGCTAATCTGCCTGTGTGTAGCGCTGTGCTGTGTTCCCAACTACACAAGCACATACCTGCCTCTTACCTCAACAATGAGGAGCTGGGAGGGAGGGAGAGGCAGAAAGAGATTACAAGTAGGGAAGAGATTTGAAAGAGAAGGTTAAGAGAGGAAAAATGTGTGGGGGAGCACAGGGAAATCTCAGCCTTGTTTAGACAGAATTTACTTGGGTTTTTGTTCATTTGGATTTGCCTTTTATAGCTGAAATCAAAGGACGAGGTGCGACTTGACAAGAGGAGTCACGTCGTCAGCATTTTATTGTAATAATGCAGTCACTGCTGAAACATGCAGATAATTGACCTACAGTAATCACTCAGCCCACCGGCCAAGTTTGGCTGTAATCCATTATCTGCCTTGGCTCAAAGAAAAGGCAAACACAATGTGGTTAAGCAGTTTTTACCTGTCTGTCATTAACAGGTAGGAAACCCCCTTCCCTGCTGTTGTTAGTTTTTTGAGTTAAGATATAATTGCATAGCAGAGGAGGTATTATGTGAATTACTGGAGTGTGTCTTGGCATTAGTTGCTTTGATGTTGCCAGTAGGTCTGAGCATTAATTGACTTTCAGGTGAAATCATTTTGTGGTGCATATGATCTTCAAAGCTGAAATGATTAGTCAATTAACAGACAAGCTGATCGACAGAAATAACCGTTGAATCATTGAAATTATTGTTTTTTTAAAGGAAAATTGCAAAAGCTCCACTGTTTCCAGCTTCTCAGATGTGAAGATGTGTTGCTTTTCTTTGTCTAACATGATAGTAAAAAATGAATAGTCAATTATAGAGTGTGGTCCCACTCTATCTGTAAAGTGTCCTGAGATAACTCCTGTTGTGATTTGACACTATAAATGAAATGGATTTGAATTGAATTGAGTTTTCGACAGGGGGTCAGACAAAACAAAGCACTTGAAGCTGTCCCCGGCTTTGACTCTGGGAAACTATGGTTGGCATTTTTCACTATTTCAGACATTTCATAGTCTAAAAGTAAAATCAAGAAACGTAATAATTAATCATGAAAATAATTATCATGGATTTGCAAACCAACTGTATATGTATAATTTAACTTTTTGCCTTTCACTAGGAGATTTGGTCTCATGCGTATAACAGCGGAGCACATGTTCATTTGATTGTTTTGTATGTGTGCTGCAACTAACAATGATTTTTAATTGTTGATCCAGTCATTTTTTTTTTTTGATTGATCACAGATTATTTGTTTGGTCTATGAAATTGTACAGAATACTAAAAACTAAACTAACTAAAGTCCACATTGATGCCATCGTTCTGTTTTGACCTACCAACAGTCCAAACCCCCAAAATATTTATAGTTTACAGTGATGTAAAACAGAGACAAGCTGCAATTCTTCACAACCGAGGAGATAAAACTATGAAATCTTCAGCAATTTTTTTTGCTTAAAAAGCACTTTAATTAAAAATTGATAATCAAAATATTTGCTGATACATTATCTGTCGACTAATTAAGATAAACTAAACCATATAGCCCAGTCCTAGTTGCCAGATGGTTTCTCATCCCACTTTCTGAGGTGTGAGACGGGAAGGGGCGTGTGTTTGTGAATATAAGAGAGTGTGTTCACCATACTTCCTAAATGACCTGTCAGGGTGTAGCGGAGCAATTAGTGGATCGGCATCCCAAACTGGAAACTACAGGCCCTCTCTTTTCACGCTACACATACATCCGCATACACACAGTGACACAGATTGCCTTTCGGAAGTCGCAGGGCCCAAACAGCCCACCAAGCACTGAGAAGTGTAATTACAGAGAAGTTTGCCTTTTTCCCCCACCCATATCCCCCCTGCTCCTCCTCCTCCTCTCCTCTCCCTCCATCCGGTTGCCTGCTGCTCTAGAAACACGTTAAAATGCTCTCTGTGGCTTAATTAGCAGTCTGCAAAACAAGCCATGCATTCTTGGCCTGGCTTCAACACATACACACATGTAAAGACACACGCACAGACCTATACACGTGCACATTCACTGAGGACACATGCACACAGTGTGTATTCAGCAGGGGGCAGCAGTGTACTGCTGGTGAGAGATGGATGTCTGTGTTGAAATGAGTGAAGCAGCAGTTGATTGGTTGCCGCTTTTAATGACAGGAATGCTAATTAGGGATATATTTGTAGACCCTCAGGACTCTAAAATGTCTCAGACATGCAGCACACATTCACTGAAACAAATACACATGCACACATGCAGATACAAAACAGAGTAGGCTGCAGGCAATGCGCTGTGTAGGTTAAATGTAAAGCTTGCGAATTAAATCAGTGAAAATTGATATTCATGTAGCTTAGCTGTGTGTGTGTGTGTGTGTGTGTGTGTGTGTGTGCGTGCGTGCGTGCAGGTCCCCTCCTGCTCCAGAGGCAGGATCAGCAGTGTATTAGCTTCCTGTCCTGCTAGGTGAGCGGAAGTCATAAAGCCAGTGAACATTTACTGCAGCTTTCTCTCTGCACCTGGCTAACTCCATTTCCACCAACACCCTGCCCCCTTCTCTACACACACATGTACACACTTACCTCATCTTGATGCAAAAACTTGGAACTCCTTGTACATCCCAAGTATGAACTCTGGCATTTCTTTTTCTGGTTCTTGTTCTTTTATACCTGGCTGTCAAACATTTGCCTAAATGGCATTTAACTTCCTGCCACTGTTACAGTGTTTTTTTAATATCCTACCATAGAGAAGTTGGCCTCCTGGTTCATTATTGCAGACGGATGATTAGTTGATTAATCAATTAGGCCTAAAAACTCAGGAGCAGCACAACTCATTTCAAGGTTCGGGAGACTTTGATGACTCACACAGGAGCATTTAATGAATTCCCAATTGAGGAGCGAATTAAGCAGGCGGTACAGTTTAACCACGATCGTGTCGTACCGTCCCAACTCTCTGAAGTTTCTGTCTTCCTGAAGGCGTATTTAAACTCATGCTGGTGTTAAGTTTAGCTGAACCTTCAAAGTAAACAAAGATATTATGGGCGCCCAAATATCTCAGCACGGCCAAAATGTGTTATGTGTTTAGTTTTACTATGGTCTTGGCAGGCTGAGCAGCACTGTCTTATCACACTGCTCTTACGTCTCCCGTCTTATCACACTGCTCTTACGTCTCCCGTCTTCCATGGAGGCACAAAGTTGAACAACTCCTCTGGGTTATGGTGTTATGTTGGTCACTGACCTGAAGGAGACCTGGGGTACCACTGTCTCAACTTACCTAGCATAAGTTCGTAAGTTGGAAAGTCCACCACACTTTCTCGACAGAACATTTATCAACAACATTTTTGATAACCGATTGTTGGAAGTGACTTATCAAGAGAAAATGCCATGCATTCAGTTGCTCCAGCTTCTCAAATGTCAGGATTTAAGTAAAGGAAGGGGAATGAAGCTTGAGGGCTACATTACAGTCAGGTGATACATATAAACAAGCATGGAATGCCCTAGCCTTTTGAGCCCTATTATATTTTCCCTTAATACATTTTTCTTGTTCTTAAATATCCTCAGAGTACCTCAGTAGTGATCCATATTCTATCATCATCACTTTATATCAAATATAATGACAAAAATAATCACACTCAGTGGTTTTAAAGAAGCCAGACTTCAGGGTGCTGCTAGCTCTCATTGTCATGTTTCGTGACTCAGCCTCAGTTGGCGTAGGTCGCGTTATGTGTGTGTGCGTGTGCTTATGCATGTGCAGAGAGCTCTGGTCCCTACATCTGAGCAGCAGGTAGGATTATTAAGGCTCAGCTATAAAATACTGTCAAAGACCACCTCTGTGGACCACCTCAGATGTGTGTGTGTGTGTGTGTGTGTGTGTGTACGTGTGTGTGTTTTTAATGATGCATGCTCATGCTATCTTTTATCCTCACCTAGCATATTCAATGTTTTTACATATACTCAAATGTATAAGACTCTGGTCTACACAGCAGCAGCAGTAGTGTGCATTTTTTTTCTAGGTTGTTTTTCATGTTTACTGGTCTCCTTGGTGTTCTCCCTCACTGTGGGAAGTCTGCATTCTTCTTTAATGATGAGGTGTGGAAGCCTGAAAACTAAAAGGCTAAGACGGCCAACACGCAAACACACACACACACAGGATTAGTTGGAGGAAGTGTCCAGGAGTATGAGTATGTTAATTGTGGCCCAGAGATGATCCAATTCTTAGATCGGAATTGCAGTACATCTGCTAGCCATTACACACACACACACACACACACACACACACACACACACACACACACACACACACACACACACACACACACACACACACACACACACACACACACACACACACACACACACACACACACACACACACACACACACAGCCATGCATGCCATGGCTTAAACCTACTAGTTTTTAGTTTAGTGTGGATCACTCTGAATGTTCCCCCTGTTGAACACTTGATGGCACTGGTACTTCACAGATGCACCCACCCGCAGTGTTTTCATGCACACTTGCTCCTGTTTTCCAGGGGGTGGGAGGTGGGGCTTTGAAGTTAACACTGTTTCCCTCAGGCAATGCAAGTTGCCTACTGTAGTGTTACTGACCTAGCAAGTCAACTGGAAAAAGCGTGTGTGTGTTTCGGGTAATACACTGTGTACATTCATCACAGCCTCCAAGTCGCTTTTTCACTCTCGGACAAATTTCTTCTTTGCCACATTCAGATGATTAATCAGCCTCTGGTCAGTTTGGGAAAGGCTTTCGTAGTAAATTAGAGACGGCTTGGCGTTGGCGTAATAATGTGCCACTTATGAAAGTATCTGAAATGTATCTGCACGGTCTAGCATATTATGGACTGATACAGAGAACGCAGTGTGTCAGAAACAGTCAGTAATCTATTAGCCAGTCTGGCAGGAAGAATAGATGTATGAGTCAGCTACATACTAAGAGTATTCACACAACATTTTCCCTCCACAGAGAGCAGTGATTAATCTGAAATGTCTCTTTCTCTCTTCCAGACACAGATCCACGGGTCCTGGAGAAGCAGGAGCAACAGCAGCCCACTTATCTGGCCCTTAGCTACATCAACAGGTATATACACACACACACACACACACACACACACACACACACACACAACCAAAGGTGTCCTTCTGAGTGCAGCATTGCTCCACCAGTAAAAGTCTGTGTGTGAGTGAGTGTGCGTACATGTGGCTTGCGGAGAGCAGCTGAAATGACTGTCTTCCCATAGTCACAGCAGTGACTCATCCGCAGACAAGCACAGAAAACCACACAAGACAATCACTCCTGACTCCCTGCGCTGCAAACGGCACAGCCAAAAGCGGCCTTTCAGGAATATTGCATGTGTGTGTTTTTGTGTGGTGAACCGATGTGTCACGTCTCACTTAATGCCCCATTAAATCACCCCAAGACACAACTTCGAGAAAGATAACGGTGAAACAGAGAGAGCTAGGTTTGTTTACGATGGTAATTGTTCAAGTGTCGAGGTTGTAAATGTCACTCGTGTTTACTGTACAATGTCGAGATGACTGTATATTTAAATGGGATTCATTCAGCAGCTCAATTATGTCTTCTCAAACCTCAGACTCCCCTCTCATAGCACCAGTGCACAGAACAGCAATAATTAGATGAAATCTTAAATGCTCCCATTATAGCAACAAATAACACTATAGAACGCTAAAAAAGGACAAACAAAAGTAAAATGTAAATCAAACTACAGTACATCAAGTTTATTAAAGTATAATTCCTGTTAATCACAACTGAACTGGGGTTATATTTCTGTAGTTTTGACCATCGTTCTCTTCAGTAATGATACCATTGGCTAGTGTTCCAAGATCTCAGAAATAAATCTCAGTATAATGCCTCCATTTATAAGGTGCTCAAGTTGACATCCCCATAGATCAGATGGGAGGTTTGTTGGTAAAAATTATATTCAGGGCTTGTGTACCCCCCCACCCCTCCCTCCCTCTCCCCTGTACACAGGTTCATGACAGATGCGGCCCGCCGGGAGCAGGAGACCATGAAGAAGAAGGTTACGCCCAAACTGTCCCTGTCCATCACTGGTGGAGTGTCCAGGAACAGCACAGCCACGCCTCCTCGCCAGACCAGCGGTAACCTGACGCCTCCCGTCACGCCTCCCATCACCCCCTCCTCCTCCTTCCGCAGCAGCACCCCAACAGGTATGACAGGTGTGTGTCGAAATGTGTGTTTGAGACAGAGAAAGATGGATTGCTTGAACATGTGGAGTGATGGAGGTGATGAAACAGTGACTAATGCAAATGAACCCTTCTGGCAGTAACAGAAGCAGCTCAGAGTGATGGTTGCACCATCAGGAGCTCATTTATCAAATTCTGACTTCATACTCTCTACCATTATAAGGATTAGATGCAGCACCCAAGCCGTTTTGGGCACCACCTAAGCCAAATGAATGTAACTAAATTATTTTTCTCAGATCTAATGGTTGTAGTTGGTTCCCATTGGACAGCTTTTTGAGTGTTATTTATTTATCTGCTCCAGCTTTTCCAACGTTTTAGACACATATATGTATGGTAGTAATAATAATAATGGGCCAAAGTTATGTAAAATGGCATTTTTTTTTTTATTGTAAAAACCTAACATTTTCTTGAGGGAGGACCCCTAAACACACTGCCAAATACATGGACCTAAGTCTTCCCCTTCCTAGGGAAAACGCTGATACTGATGAACAAATGAAGATATTTGTACGTTAAATGAATCCAGCACATTTCATACCTGGTGACTGCAGAAAAGTTCAAAACATAAAAAAAATACAAGCCAGCTCACCGTTTTATTCAGTAATGCAAACTGCATTTGGAAACTATTCACTTTTATTTACTTTTATACAATCATTTTGTGATAAGTTGGATATGCAAATGTTCCCATGCCCATATTTCCTTACATTTTTGAATCATGAAGAAAATGGAAACTGGAAAAAGCTAAAAACCCCAACCACTGTCTACTGCTCCTGCTGCTGCTCGGTGTGTATGTGTGTTTGTGCGTTGGCTTTGGTGGCTCCTGCAGTGAGCAGACCAGTCAACACTCTGCTAATTACATAGCAGATGTCACGCTGTGTGTTCGCATGGGGCCGTGTGTTGCACAGCCCAGAAGCAGATGTCCAATTCCAGCCCAAATGGTTTCAAACGTAGTGTTAGGTCTGGGCTTATACACCAGCACGGCTACACACACACACACACACACACCACACACACACACACACACACACACACACACACACACACACACTCTTTCGACATGTGCCAGGGTGCCATCCATTTCCTCATGCTGAGGTGCAGCATTTCCTGTGAGATGGTGGGGGGTCAGTGGGACTTTATGTGTGTGTTTGTGTGTGTTTGTTTGTGTGTGTGTGTGTGTGTGTGTGTGTGTGTGTGTGTGTGCAAGCATGTGAGTGGAAAATGTTCTGCAAAAACTTAGCAAAGCACTTTTTCCAGGCTGAGCAATGGGGATCACTCCCACTTAATGATCTCTTTCTCAGTGCCAACCCCTGCATTTTGACTCACAGAAGCACATACACACACACACACACATGCACATGCACACCACTGCTGTTTTGTCTGAACAGTGCTTTCAGTGACATGTGGGCTGCTAATGCATCCAAACAGCAGCAGAAAAAAAGCAGCAGAAAAGGTTTTAATAATAAGTCACATATCATTTCTGTTTGGTAAATTCCCACGGCAAGATGTATTTTTGGGCATGACGCGTTAGCATTTTTATTTGTCCTGCGTGTCTCCATTGTGCCTCCAGGCAGTGAGTATGATGAGGAGGAGGTAGACTACGAGGAGTCGGACAGCGATGAGTCGTGGACAACGGAAAGCGCCATCAGCTCTGAGTCCATCCTCAGCTCCATGTGCATGAACGGGGGAGAGGAGAAGCCGTTTGCCTGCCCCGTCCCCGGCTGTAAGAAGAGATACAAGGTAATTCCATACCAGAGGACTGAGAAGTCAGCCCCAGCTACACATCCGTAGGACACTGTAGCTTTTGTCTGAGTATAACGTGTCTGGACATAATATAAAAAAAATAAATAGCCCATAATAAATGCAAGATGTCGTGGTTGGAGGCGGTGATAAAAATATCATGGTATATTTGCAGCTGGTAACAAAAACCTCATTCAACTTGTAGTCCCTGCTCTTTAAATGATCAACAGTGTGGGAACATTCATCTTTTATACCCTTTTCAGACCAAAACAGTGTCGTGGGATAAAGTCACATTTGCTGTTGATCTGAATGGGTCAACATGTGTTGGGGTTTCTATAATAACTTTACTTTAAAAGTTACTGTAGAATTACTATATAGTAATCAGTAGTATCAGTAATCAGTAGTAATTTAATAATAATAATAATAATAATGGACTCTAGGAATATTAGCAACTGCCACAGCAAAAGCTAATGGGCATCCAATAAAACTAAAAGTAAAATGTGAAAAAATAAACAATACAATGATTCTAAAGCTATAATCACACTATAATAGATGTTGTCGGTGATCTCAAGCCCTACATATCCTAAATTCTGCTGCTCTCAATCTCTAAAATTTAAACATGTTTGTTTAATTAATTTATATTTCATAAGGAGACCAAAACACTTTAGCAAAACATTTGGCAAGTAGCTATCTATGTTAAGCAAATACGCAAATTGGGATTTGTCAAAGATCGGGTTTGGATTCCTAATCTGTGTTGAGGCTACTGCCGGTTAGCGTACATTCCCTGTCACACATGGGCTTTGTCTGTAAAAAAAAAAGGGTGCTTGTAACCCTTCTTTCCTTTTTCATAATGCATCTCCACTTCCCTGTCTCTTCAGAATGTGAACGGTATCAAATACCACGCCAAGAATGGCCACCGCACACAGATCCGTGTGAGGAAACCCTTCAAGTGTCGCTGCGGCAAGAGCTACAAGACCTCGCAGGGCCTGAGACACCACACCATCAACTTCCACCCACCTGTCTCCACCGAGATCCTGCGCAAGATTCAAGGCTAGAGCCCGGCTCACACCAATCACTACCCCAAACACAGCCCTATCCTGACTCTCCTTTCCCTGACCCTTTTGTACCAATCCCGCACACTACAGAATCAAGTGCGTGCTTTAAGTTGTTTTAATTTTTTTTCTTCTTCATCTTTTTGTTTGGATGTTACAATTGTTTTTCTTCTATCCATGTTATATCACTTGTATTTTTTTTGGAGAAAAAGAAAATGTATCTTTGTAGTATTTTTTATTGTTGTACATTTGCACATTAGTATATGCTATCACGTTATTTTTTTCTCTATTGTTTGACTTACATAAGGTGCTAACTGTAAAAAACAGACAGAAAAGACTAAAAACAAACGATATGAAAGAGGAGGGGGAAATGTAAAACAGAAGTGCAACCACGCCCAGCCCCTTTCCCCTGCTCGTCTTTGAGTGGGATGAAGTTGACATTAGTGCTGATCTGAGTTCAGAAGTCGTTACACTCCCTTTCCATTAGCTGCAGAGAGTTTGCTGAGCTTAGATCTGTGCCTTCGCTGTAACTTCAGGGGGTTTCAGTGTGAGAGTTAAGTTATACTTTAAATAGATATATTGATATATAAACAATAGACAGATATGTATGTGTACATAAAAATATATAAAGGTATTCATGAGCATATACATAAATAGTTACACTTTATTTTCAAGCTTTATTTTATATATATCTGTCAGTGTTTTTCTTTCTATGTATCAGTAAGTGTTCCTTTCATTCCTTATTTGCTGAGACGGCCAGTTTTGTCACGTCAGAGGTCCAGCTGGCTGACTTTAGGTTCGGAGAGTTTTCTCTCACCACACCCTAGAGATGAGCCAAAACGCCTTTCGGTTTGACACTCTGACTCGCGTGCAATGTTTTACTGTTGATCAGTTAGGGCTGCTCAGTGCTCAATGTATTGAACATGGCCTGGGCCAACAATCCATATTTTACACATTTCATCCCAGCAAAAAAAGCCATCCATTTATTTCATATTTCCAGTGTTTCCACATTCAGAGTGCCAGAGCTGTGTTCAAGAGACTTAGCCGTGAAAGCAGGTTAAGCATCATACTGTATTCCAGTTGCCAAGATCTTTGTTGTTTTGTTTATTTTTTCCATGATGTTGCCAACAGCTCTCCACTGCCAAACATTGACCATACCATGTGCCTGATGAGGGGGGAGGGAAGGGAGGGGGAGGGGGAGGGGTTATAGGGAGTCACCCTGGAGGTCGCCAAACGCGTGGCAATGATTTTCTCTTCATCGCGCCTCCAAAATGTGCGGATGAGTGGATGTACATCGACTGAATGTTTCCATGCATGCTTTCTGTGTCATACTGAGAGGAATAATGTGTGAAAAAAAGATTTGTATTTGAAAGAGATTACCATCTACAACCTGTCACTTGTGTGTGTTGTAGACAAGAGCATTCTAGTTTATTCTATTGTGTGTGTGTGTGTGCTTGCGTTTGTGTGCGTGTGTTTGCGTGCGCGCGTGCGTCAGCTCCATGCGTGTCTGTTTTTTCAGCGGTATCCAAGTCATCAGCCTATAGAGTGTAACTGTATTCTGTGTGTTTCAGTGCTCGGATCTGTTGTGTTGTCTGTGCCAGGCCGCTGGTTTGACTCCTGTGGAGCAGGATGGCCGGCAGTGTTTCATGTAGTGTAGCAGTGGCCAACTTGTTGCCCCTGACTGGGATTTCATCATTCATTGCCTCTAAGAAAAACAAGAGCGGTGCAGTGCAGCCGCCGCGTGCCAAGACACATTGATTCACGCCATCATTTTCCTCATCATGCACAAAGTTTATAATCTGCAGAACGCTCAACGCACGAGCTTCTTCTCTTTTGATGGTACAGTGACCTCTGACATGCACACACCCTCCTGTCCTCCAAGCTGCTGTTGCCATGGAAACCACAGTGTTACGATGGCAAAGATACCTTTTTTTCCTGGTATTTGTTAATTTAATTTATTTAGGTGGTTAAACATAAATTATTTAACCCCCTTAATTTCTTTGTAATATCCTGTTTATTCGATTATAGCAATTACCATGCGCCTGGACTGTAATCTCTCTGGACTTTAAGCGCGCTAGCCCAACAAATGCCAAATGCCTGAAAGACATCCACGTCTATTCTGAAGCCTCAATACGTGCACGTGAACCAAGAGCTCTAAAATCTTCGTCTCAGTTTCAGAGTACATCTGCGGACGTGCTACCCTGAAAGTAACCCTTAGGTAATGGGTTGCGTGTTGTAGAAAAGCTCCATTCCTGCCTTTCAGCGTAGGGGAATAGATTCCGTGGCTGGGATCAGAGCAGAGACAGGCCGAGATGGACGGAGACCGAGAGCCTCCCATTGGGAGTTCTGTCAAACACTCGTAAAACCATCCCTGCTTTACCGCCACCGCTGTCACCATGGCAATAGTTTCAGCTTTACACAGGGGCCAAATGCAGTATTACACTTGTGGGAGAGGAGAAGCGGAGGCTGTGTGCACAAGGAGACGAGGGAGGGGTTTCAATATACTGTGTATAGTGAATGTATTGTAACGTGTCTGTTGTCAAGTGCTTTTAAATTATATTTTCGTATGTAATGTGGAGACCAATGTTTCCTTTTTGTATGGGGGACAACAGGTTCTAAGCAGAGTGACTTGTAAATTATGTCAAACTGTCTTTCTATATAAAAGAGAAGCTGCGTAAATGTAAACAGGAAATGACTGAAAAAAAACCCCAGTAAAAATAAAGTAAAAAGCTCTGTAGCTCGGACTAATGGCCATGTTATTTCTTCCCTTTTCAGCCCATATAGAAGAAAACATCACAGCTAAATGCATCAAGACAAGCTTACTTTATTCATAAAGATCTTTGCATTACACATTTAAACCACCGTCCTGACATTCTCACATGAAAAGGGCTGCATCGGACACATGACATACACACACACACATTTGCCGTGTGATTACTGGGCATGTGCAATTTTTAAAGCCTGAATACAACACTGTCAGGGATCACTTTGTAATGACAGAAAAGAGACAAGCGGTGATGTGGAGCCCTACGGAGACACACATAGAAATGACACTCACTCGTGATTTGGACTTGCACGCAAAGCAATGACTTTTTCTTTACAGTTCTAACTTTAAAACGTGGAATTACATAACAAACAAAAGTGTCTGTAACTTAGTGTCCAGCAGTCTATTTGCCTAAAATGTGACAGAACTCCAGTAAAATAAAGAGACCAGCCCAGTTTCTTACCAACCGACCAGAAAGTAAAACTTCATTGGTCCATCATTCTTTCGTCACTAAAACATTGAGGGAGTAACAATGAGGGGAGGCAGGGGTCACGACAGTAATTCACAGGTCTCTCCACAACTTATACTTATTTTCATATGTACAGTACATTCAGAATAAAGCCTTATTTAGTGCAGATACATGAAAACGTAGTGCTGTTTTTATTTAAACCATCTGGCGTCTTGTACGTACAGTGTTAATGTAGTTTTGGGAGAAATCAAAGATCACTTCCCATTCAAATAAAAATAAAACAAACTCCACCACATCACTCTTCAATTAAATAGACACACTCAGATGACTCTTTAAGACATCGCGTATTCAGATCTCACTCTGCATTTACACTTTAAAAAAAAAAATCATTTTCTTATCCCTTCTGCCTTTGCAAGCAATAGACAATTAAAAGAAGAAGATGTCTTGGCTGCTTTATCACGTGATAATCCTCCTCATTGTATATAATATTCAGTGTAGTTAAAGAACAGGGACATTGACATACTAAAATGCTTTCTCTTCAAAGTCCTGGTTCAAGCTCTTGCTACAATTCACTCTTTTCGCTTGAATGGCTGAAATTGTATTAGTTTCGAAAAACAAACAAATGCATGCACTACCGATGGTGCTTTAATCCCTTGAAGCAGAAAGATGAGCATAGAAATGATAGAAAAGTAAAAGGACCGTGGCACGTTTCCCGAGTGTTAATAACCCCTTTTACCCATGGTGTATTCAAGGTGAAAGCTACCCTACTTAATAAAACATCTTGGTGAAGTTGCCGCCACAGGACAAACTCTGCTTCCTGGACTACAATCTTTCTAACCTTTGTTAAGATTGCAAAAAAAAAAAAAAAAAAAAAAAAAAGGTGCTAATGATTGTTTATTAACAAGACAACTTAACCCAAAAAGCTGACGACACACATTTACTCGTACGGTATGTCAGAATTCTAGGTTTGCCCTTTACACCCTTCATTCGATCTGCTCGAAGTTGAGCACGTGGCCGTCAAAGTGCGTGAGGACGTGCCTCTCGAACAGCTGCTGCTGACAGTTGAGGGGGAACTGCTCGGAGCACATGGGGCAGACCTTCCAGTGGCTTTCCACGTGCTGCTCGAAGCTGCGCTGCTCAAAGTGGGGCGGGAAGATCACCTCGCACAGCGGGCAGCGCTTGTGAACACTACTGGAGAGAGAAGAGGAGACGAGTAGTGGGGAGACAGGTGAGATGGGTCCGTTTGGTTCGGATCATATTTTGGTAATATGTACACGGAATTAACCGTCCTTGCATTCAGTTAAAATCAGACTGTGACTTTTATAAACATCCCTAAATAAGAAATGACAAACAATGACAGTGTATGTTTTTAATTCCCCTTCCTCTGTTGCAATTGTTGCTCGGATTGGCCGCGGTTACACTAGTCTTTTCAATGCAACTTTTGTCATCCGATCATGCCAGGATTTTGCTGGCATTGGGAACCGATCAGCCAGACCGCATGCCGAGGTGGCCTATCTTTCGGATATCTGCTATATTTTACTGTTTTATATATATATATATATATATATATATATATATACACTGTAGGAGTCATGCTAACTTACTGCTGATGAAAACCCAACATATGATTTTGCTGCTTCACTATAAAAACTTTTAAATTTCATAACGGGGTTATTGGGATGAATTTATAGTAAATGAAATGTGCTAGACACACAAATACGGAGACAGCTGAGTTTCAATCTGGTTCATCAGATCACAAAAATCGCATTGAAAAGACGAGTGTAAACCACAGCCTTTGTTACATGTTTTTGACCGTCGATCCAGAATTTTAGTTTAGTCCATACATAAACAGGAATGTAAGGACGTGGTTTTAAAGGGCTTCATACTCAAGACAGATATGACAGTAATGTTAAACAAGAAAATGGAAAAATGTATGTATTTCGATAGTATCTGTAGGGATGAATATTCAACCCTTGGTGTACACATGACCATAAAAACTGCCACCACTTTACCCTGTGAAGTCAGCTAGCCAACCTGGCCTGCAGGTCTAGCCAAAAAGCAGGGGATTTTAATTTCTATTTTATTTTTGTATTAGCCTTGTGTAACTCACCACTGGCATAGGGGTCGACTGCCTTACTGGGAAAAGAAATCCCTCCCTAACCTCTCTTTGCTATCTGTTTTAATCAATGCCCTTGTGTAATCTTGTTTCTTCATCATGTGTTTTGATTTTGAAAAGTCTATTTATTCTAAAGTATGCGTGTGGGTAGGCACACTACCTGGAGTCAAAGCAGAAGCTGCCCCTGGCTTCTCTACGTCTACTGGACTGATGATCACAGGACGGCTGAGCGCCATCAGCAGCCTATGAAACACAACACAAACGCACACAAAAGGATGGAAAATGATGGCCGTCTATTCGCTCATAGAGCTGTGTGGCACACACAAACGCAACCTTTGAAGCTGTTTACTAAAAAAAAAAATCAAATAACTGAACCACTATAGATACGTGTCGTGTTGCTATTTAAAGAGCAACACACTTTCCTAAAAAACCTTCCTCAATAATCTCTATTCAGTTTGCTCCAAAACAACAATAAGATATAATCCGACAGACACTAATGGGTCTTGGGTCTGTCCCTTTGCAAAATCTCCCCTAATTACTCTCCAAGCCCTTGTTATCTTTGTCTCTCTTGAGCTCTGAGGGAGTGACAGTAATTAGAGCTTTATGCAAATTAGTTCATAGCTTCATATTTTAAGGGCAAGCTACTATTCCCTTCATTCAGTGAGGAGGAGCACTCCAGAGACGGAGAGAGAGGGATTACCGTGACAGCAATTCTTTGGATGCTGAAAACACGAAGTGAGGGTAGGAAGGCAAAGGCTGGGATCACAGTTGGTTTGTCATGCACTTATGCTGCTTTGAAAATGGGTAGACAGTTCTACAAAAGGATACCACGAACATTGCTGTAATGAGATCAAATTGACGCCGTGATCAATTATGGTACTACGAAATGTTTTCATCATTAATTCTATCTTTGAGGAGAGCGGGGCAGAAACAAATGATGTTTGCATAATCGGATGCGTGTGAAACCTCGATTGATACAGATACTCCAAAATAATTCCAATTTTGTTGGCTTGGTAATGAATGTCACACAAGCCTGGCTTGTAGTCTGGTGAGTCGGTGAGTTTCCGTCCTGTATGGTCGTATGCACTTACATTCCTTGGCTCCTCCGGTGGAGGCTCCAGGCTCTCAGGGGGGCTCGTGCTGCGGGAGGGCTGGATGCAGACCACCTCTCCGTCCCAGCCTGGTGCCCCGGGGCCCGGGCTCGGGGGTGTGATTGGGGGTGCACAGGGTGGGGCGCAGGGTGGGGCCTCAGGCGGAGGACGGGACATGTGCTCAGGAGAAAGCGCAACATCCACCAAGTCTAGAAAAAAAACAGTAACACATGGGAGGGTTCGTCCTGACCAAATTTGCAGCAAAATATAACTGAAGGAGAACAGACGGATGCAGAGTGGAAGAGAACATGAAAGATCAAAGTTTGACTTCCTCCCACCTCTTGTTGTGTCAGTGGAGTAGGGGTTGCCGTACTGCAACTCTGCAGGCCTGTGTGGAACCAGTGGGGGAGGAGAGGGGTCCTGCGGGTATGGCAGGGGGTAGCGCAGCACCATCGGCTGCCTGATCTCAGCACCCTGAACACCAGCTTCCTGCTCCCTCTGCCTGGACACAAAGCGCTGCAGCTCCTGGAGGGGAGAAGGAGACAAAATCCATCCCTGAGTGTCACAGTACCTCACAGGGGTAAACTACATATTGTTAACATGTCTTTTAAACTGATATTTCTGGTGCTCCTTAGACTATGCAAATCACTTTGAAAATATACAGATAGGAAGCCAAACTGCAAACAGATGCCACAGCATAAATACATTAGCTCATACATCTTTTACACACACACTGTCCATTTCCCCATAGTTGCTTACAAATTCCTATTTCATCCATTTATACTATAAATATTTGTCATTATTTTCTGTCTTTCAGTATGATGTCAGCTATACTTTCATGTTTTCCTTTCACAGTAAATCCTCCGTTGCAGATCTTTGTTGTAGCTAAATGTGTAAACACTGTCAGCACAAGCCAACATGATGGTTTGAAGAGACAACAGCTGTGGAAAAAAGAAGTTCAGTCAGGGTTTCCATGGCGCAGTTTCACCGGTGGAACCACACGGTGAGTAAATATCTTCAGCTCAGATTTAAGTTTCCCCTCTACATTGTTTCTGCCCTTTGTGATTATATCTGAAGCAAGAGCATTAGTACCCTACTCATTACTGTAATGGGTTTCGGACTCTTGCTCCCTCTGCCCGGGCTGTGCTGATAAAGGCACTCGCCCTCTCCCTCTTCCACTTCCCTCCTTCCTCCCGCTATTCCCCCCCCTGACCTCCTCTCTCGACGACTTCATTAGTGCGCAGCTATAAGGTTTAACATTTAAACCAGGGTTGGGAAGGTTAAACAGACATGTCGTGTGGCATTTGCACTGTCTAATGGCACTGTACCGATGGGCGAAAGAAGAAAGTATAGATGTATTAATTAGTGGGTAGTGGGAAGTATGGAGAAGGGAAGGAAAAGACACTGCACTAAAACGCTCATAATTGAATGTGATGATATTGCTATGGACTTTAGTTGAGAGCCTACATTATCTACATAGGTGAGTTCTACTGTCAGTAGGTTTCGGTTAATATGGAAATGTCTGTAGTTTGAAAGTTACACTACTGTACTGGAAACAACCCGTCGTGTTTATAAAGCTCATACTGTATAGCCGGTATCACCAAATTGCGGACCGTGGTCTGGACCTGGACCAAGTGACTGTTCAATCCAGACCTGTGACCAATTTCTGATAAATGAATGAGAATAAATAATTATCCTCATGGAGCCTTGTTTATTTTTTGTCCGACAGTGGCAGCTGTAGGCCACGAGCACAGCTAAATCAGTTGATATGGCAATCATTTCACTCAACGGTGTGTAGATATTTCACTCGAGAGAATAACATAATCTGAGAGATGAGAGAGAGATGACAGCATGAAGCAACTGACCCTGCTACTTTCTGGCTGTTTTCCAGGCTCACCAATGAGCACCTACACACCTACACATATGCATGAGAATGGCACTAACCAAGCCAAGCCAAGATTCAAACTACTGGCAGGGCAGTCACAGGCCCATTTCTCTCACCAGAAAAGGGAGTAGAAAAAAAAGGTAAAAAGAGTAAGAAAAAAGAGAAAAGGGGCTGCTCTAAGCTCTGTTTGCAGCTTTTCTAAAAAATTTTAATTTATTTTATTCAGAAGATTCTATCTTGTTTTGTTTTTACTTGAAATGTAGGCCTTAAGTTCATTGTGCTAGAACTAATTGTATCTATGGTAAAGATTGAATTTGTTTGTCTAATGCAAGTTCAATTTGTCTATTTTAAACGTACCCTTCTCTGAAAATGAAATGTTGCTGACATGACAGGACGCAATTTAGATACTATTAGGTTCGGTCCTTTGCTGGGAGCAAATTTTAGTAACTGGCCCTCTTTAAATGATAACTGAATACCCCTGCTGTAGAGTGCTTTACCTCCTGTAGTTGCTCTTTGTCTCGGAGGGCCTGGGCGAGGTTTCGCTTCAGCTCTGTCACCTCGCTGGCTCGCTCTGCCATGTGCACCTAAAGACGGGGGAAAGAGTTCATACAAATGCAGCACAGAATGATATTATGTGTACATTAAATAACATTCAATATATAACATTGTACATGGAAAAGGTAGTTTTCATTGTCTTTAAGACGGCAATCATTGTGCTTAAGGCGTGCAACCATTGTTCCGTTAATCCCGATCTCTCTCCCTAGTCATTGGTCTACTGTCAACTATCTGATGATGTAGAACATGTCCCCTTAATAATAATAATAATAATAAAAACAACTGTTTCATTAGTGAAAAGGAAAGAACATAAGATATTAGCTCATGCTGTTTTGCATATCACAGAAAGGCACACACGCAATAATGTAGCTCTCCACTGCTCCAAATAGTAGACAGGTAAGGCAGAGGTTGAATAATAAAATAATTAGGGCTGCAACTAACAATTACTTTCGTAATGTAGTAATCTATTGTTTTCATTGATTAATGTGTATAAAATCTCCCAGTGCCCAAAGCAACATCTTCAAATGTCTTGTTTAATCCGACCACCAGTCCAAAAACCAAAAATAGAATTTATTTATATCCCCTAGGAGAAAGAAGTGCAGCAAAAACTCACAACTGAAAAGCTGGAACTAGGGACCGTTTGGCATTTTGGCTTAAAAGTGCTTAAACACAATTAATCAAATATCAGAAGAGTTGTTGATTAATGATACGTACATTGACAAATCGATTCAGCTCCAAAAATAACAAACTAACATAAATGGTGACAGATTCTCCCAGAGTTGATGGAAAGGGCGCATCTTAACTTTAATGGCACGGAGACGAACCCTTTCCCTTTATTTTCACTCCATTTGTGTTAACTGACGAAGAGGAATCAAGGAAAGCAAGTGAACTAAATATTTGGCCGGTTGAGTTTTATTTAACCTGGATCGGCGTCAAATGTGTGGCGCTTACTGTAAAACACACAGCTAGAGCCACAGAAACCCAGTCTGTGCACAGGGCAGACTGTAGCGGACCAGGGGATCGTAGTAAATCTCCTACGTTCTAACAGGACTGACCCTGTGGGATAGTTTACATGGCTAGTTGCCTGCTCTTCTCTCATTTTATCCCATCACAAAGGTTCCAAATCCCCTCCCTTCCCGCGGTTTCTTTTTCTGCTTCATGTCTTTCTATCCTACCTTTTTTCACTCTTAAATTCTGTTTGCTTCTTCGGCTTTCCCCGTCATTCTCTTTTATCTCCTTCTGTCCTCTCTCGCCCTCCCCCTCTTTCATAAATTTACTGCGTAGCATTAGAGGGTTAAGTTCAGGTGAAGGGATTCTGCAGCAGTGGATTTCTGTGGCCCCCTCCAACCCCTCACTCTCTGTCTATTCCTCTCCCTGGGCCCATCCTCTGGGTGGCTGATGTAAACAGCCGTAAAGCATGGTGCTCTGCGGCTGCCTATCTTGTCAGTCTCCGGGGCCATTAAGAGCGGCTCGGGGCCCGGGGCACTCGCCTCAGACAGGAGACTCTATCAAAGACATCGGAGAGCCTTATTTACAGCGCCGATAAACACACACTCACTCATGGAGTTTAAATGCCAGTAGGTACTTTGGCAGACATTCACATGCAAAATGCAACAGGCCCACATAGACACAACGAGCTCAAGTGCTCGTATTGAATCACACACACACATACCACACACACTGGCTCATGTGTGGCATGGAGTAACCCGGTTACTCTGGTTAATGCATGCTCATGTAAACTGTTATGACCATTTGCTACTCTGTGTACCAAGTGTACTAAGTGCAATTGTTGCTATTTATAACCCAATTAACACAATAGACCTCCAACAACAATTAGTTAATGTATCGGAGTGCTGCCAGCTTTATTCCCCCCCTTTGAGTCCGCAATCATAAGACACCTTTTCAAAGTTTGTCTCATAGTTTTTTGTTGTTGCTTTTTTAGAATGTTTTGTAACAAGTGCCATATTAATCAAATAGAAAAGTATTCAATATGGATTGATTATTAATATATATATATATTAATAACATGTAATTTATCAAGCAAAATTAAGGAACAAAAGTCAGACATTTCGCTGCTTCCAGCCTCTGAAATGTGAGGACTTGCTGCTTTTCTTTGTTTTATATTATTGTAAATGTAATATGAGATTTTTGCACTTGTAGATTGGACATAACAACCTACTTGAAGATGTGATTTTGGACTCTGGGGACTATTTTGTGACATGAAAATATGTCATAAGTCCAAAGCCCTAATTTCACATAAAAAAGATACACTCTTAGAACACTGTGTTCATAAACATCTGAGTAGACAGTAAATGCTATTGCGTAGGGCTGGGCAATATATCGATATTATATTGATATCTTGATATGAGACTAGATATCATCTTAGATTTTGGATATCGTAATATCGTGATATGACATAAGTGGTGTCTTTTACTGGTTTTAAAGGCTGCATTACAGTAGAGTGATGTATTTTTCTGAACTTAACAGACTGTTCTAGCTGTTCTATTATTTGCCTTTTCACCACTTAGACATTATATCTACATTACTGATGATTATTTATATACAATTTAAGTGTGAAGATATTTTGTTAAAGCACCAATTGTCAACCCTAGAATATCATCGCATATATCGATATCAAAGTATCTGGTCAAGCATATCATGATATCTGATTTTCTCCCTATTGCCCAGCCCTACTATTGTGTGTTTTGTTTACACCAAAATGTACTTATAAAATGAGTCAGACCTATGTTAAAGATCAAAGATGAATACAGGACAAAATAACTAAGTAGCTGCCTTGCTTCAGGGCTTGTACACACAACCTCTGACCAATGGGAGAGCACTGAGCCCTCATATGGTGTCTATGTTTGCGTGCGTCTTACTCTGAATCGTTCCTCCTCGTTGGCCAGCCGCTGTTTGAGCGTCTCGTTGATCGCACACTGCTGCCTCCACTTCTCCTCCATCATTGCCAGCTCCTCCTCCACCGAGCGAGTCTGTGCCTGCTCTGCCTCCCCCATGCTACCCCCCCACCTCCAGCAGCATCTGGTGTTCCACAACATCCCTCACTTCCTCGGCCTTCCCTGCCATTTCCGCCTCGCTGTTCACATCGGCACTCTGCCTCTCGTTCTCTACCTCCACCCAGCTCGTCATCCTTAGGCTCTCCTCCGGCAGGCTGTCCTTCTTCTCCTCTTTTTCTTTCTCTTTGTCTACTCTCTCCCTGTCCTCCCCTTGGTTTTCTTCTCCCTCAGCCTCCACCTCGACCCTCTCCTTTGGCATTTTCTCTCTCTGACTTTCTTCCCTCTCTGTGCTTATGTATGCATCAGTGTGTGTGGATTCCCTGTTATTAGGTTCTGGTGTGATTGTCATCTCAGCGGCTTCTTGTAGGACTGCAGTAGCTATATTCCCTGTAAGAACAATACATAGTCAGCAGGGCAGTTAGATTCAGGTATTAGCACTTGAATAGAATTGCTAATTATCGATATTTCAATACAATCACTTTAAAAAATATCTTTTAACAGTGGTAATAAAAAACAGGACAAAGAAACACTGCAATTAACATGTTTGGTGTAATCACTATCCTGTACCCAGGCTCATCTACGTTTATTTACTTTCTACATTTTCAAGAAATAATCTTGACATTTTTTAGAGAATCTGCATCAACCTGCTGTTTTAAGATTTGCATGTTAGTGTGTCTTGTCATATGGAGTGATAGTAGAAGCATAGTAAAAAAATGTGTTTTCTTTATGTCAAAAACAAAAAACAACAACAAATAAGAGATGAGAGTACCTTTTCTACAATGAATTTCTCTCAGAATATTGGAACACTGATGCAGATCAAATTTAAAGGTCCAGTGTGTAACGTGTTTAGTTGTTCATTATCAAAATCTGTGTAGCCCGTTCACAAACTTTTTCGTGAATATTTACCTCTACCATCAATTCCAAGTACTCCTTTTGGCTTGAAATTTTCACATGAACTGGGGGTAGACGCTCCATATTCATGCGCCATCTTGAAATACGTTAGCCGGTAAGGGACAAACAGGACATACTGCTCCACCTTTCGCGTTTTCGCTGTCACATGATAAACTCACAGGTGCTGCTAATGGGTATTGTAGCTTCCCGGCCCCCGGCAAGTTTGAAGAAGGAAACATGGAGGACTACACGTATTCAAAATAAAAATTTCAGGAACAGGAGTCTTCTTCTTCGCCCAGAAAAAGAAAAAGGATATTGAAAAGAGCAAGAAACCAGCTTTTTGAAGGGTGAAGGCTACCGTACCTGTAATACGTACTTTGAACTGCGTGGCGCGAGAGAGTTGATTGCGATGTATGATCTCAACTCTAGATGGGAGAAATTCCTACACATTGGACCTTTAAGCACTTGGGCAGACATATGAAACCATATATACTGTTGGCATGGTGTCAAAACATGCATATACTGTACATATATATATATATATAGTACTTTTGCAGTTGAATTGTACCTGCTGTCGGTGACTCTGGACTAGGGGTCATTGGCTCCTGTGTTGTCTCGGTGGATGCATTTCTCTTTGGCTCCTGCAAAAAAAAAAAAAAGAAATAAGTATCAACAACATGTTTTTCCTACTACTTTAGACATAAACTGGCCTGCATGCAATATTTCCTTTTGTAGAAGTTTTACTATACAGTACTCACCCCCTGTGACTCAGTTAGGTTCAGTTTGGCCACCTGCCTGCGGAGGCGCTGACACTCCCGGTACTTCTCCTTGTAGTGCTCAGCCGCCATGTGAAGACGCAGCTTCAGCTCCTCCACCTCTCTCTGCAGCTCGGCCTCTGCCTCTGACACCACCATCATGCTGGGCGTCATCTCCCCACTGGTCCCGACACACTGAGAGTGAAGGAAATACATAGGACATTTTCAAAACCCTTTTTCCATGCTATCATAGCATAGAAAGAGAAAGACAAAAAAAAAACAGAAGATGGACACTGACCACTTCCTTCTGTGCAGTGCTCCTCATGCGGTCTAGCTGGCTCTCCATGCGTTGGCACTCGGCCTGAGCATCGGCTAGACTGGCACGGAGCTTGTCAGCTTCCAAGCGGGCGCGGTACAGCTCGGTCATGGTGTGGTCGCGGGCGCTGGCTGAGTCGCGGAGCTCCGAGGCCAGCAGGGAGGCCTGCTGCCGGGACGCCTGAAGCTGCTCCTCTGCCTGACGGAGCTGCTCACGCACGCGGGCCAGATCTGCCTAAAGACATGTCGAGGGAAATTATACATAAATTATATATACAGATTAACTGATTTTACCATACAGACACACACACATACGGGTACGACCACCACTACCTTGTCAGCCTTGTGTGCCAGCAGCTCTTTCTCCAGGCTGTCCCGCTGGGCAACGCAGAGCCTGAGCCTGTCCAGCTCCTCCTGGAACTGGGCAATGGTCACCTCCCGATTCAGCTCCACCGCCTTCAGCATCTGCAGCTCTGCGCTCAACTTAGTGTTCTCCAGCTCGGTGCTGCGCAGGTGGGCCTACACATGTGACAACAGAGACAGAGAAAAGCGCAAAAGTCAGAATAAAGACGGAATCACACAGGCTTCGGTAGTCAAAATGCACCTTTTCATTTATCCAGCCTTTCAGCTATGACAAGCTTTCTCCCACCTTGTAGAGGTCTCTCTCGTCTTTCTCATTCTTAAGCAGGCTCTCCAGGCTGTCTCTCTCTGCTGTCAGCTTCTTCAGACGGTCACGCAGACTGCGACATTAAATGATGAAATTAAGTTTTGTACAGCTTCATCCTCAAACCAATCCCCCCCACATCATTATATCACACTAATTCTCAATGCCATTCATGCTACTGTTTAGTAGAAACCTCAGAAGACCTTTCTTTTTTTTTAAAGATAATTTTTTGGGGCATTTTAGGCCTTTATTTCCATAGGACAGATGAAGACATGAAAGGGGAAAGAGAGGGGGAATGACATGCAGCAAAGGGCCGCAGGTTGGAGTCGAACATGCGGCCGCTGCGTCGAGGAGTAAACCTCCATATATGTGCGCCTGCTCTATTAATTGAGCTAACCCGGCCACAGAAGACCTTTCTAATGGTATAATGTGTGTGTATGTTCTCAAACTATTAACCACGGCCTACTGAATGCCAGTTTTAAAGGGGTTGAGGAAAAACTTTTTTGAGGCTGTGTTTTGTGCCTTGCATTATTTTTGTGCACACAATGTAGACAACTGGAACGATGAAGATGTTGAGGAAGCAGAAGACAAAAAAATCTTCAAACACAGTTATTTAAACGGTCACGTCCTCACAGAAATGGATGAGTTTGGATGATTGATGTTCATGTGTGAGCGTTCTCCACTCACCAATCGAGCTCCGTCTCCTTTTGCAGGCCTCTCTGGGTGACTCCCAGCAGGTCCTCCTCCAGCTGGCGGACGCGGTCCATGGCCTCTGTCAGCCTCCTCCTCACATCCTCCCTCTCTTCTGACAGGCCCTGCGACGAGCGCAGCAGCTCCTGCGGGACAGAGAAGCCGCTGCGGATCACAGCGACAGGCGCTACAGCCAATCACAGCAGCTGAATCAGCAGGCTGAACTAGGCGGAGGAGAATTAATGCTAAACAAAGTCAGGAACTTATGCAACACTTCTGATTAATCACAGATGGTACTATTTCACGTGACGTACGACAGTCATGTTGCATATACAGGATCTATTATATGTTGCATATCATTTATCATTTGTATCTACACTCCGTTGGCACTTTTTTAGGTACACCTACAACTAAAGTAGTCTACTACTTTACAAAAATAAATGAATGTTCAGTTTTTGTCTAAAATGTTTTAGATTTGCACTAATCTATAATTTTCAAATATTTGCAAAAGAAATCCTAAATCATGTATATCGTCGAAAGTATTATAATTCATATAATGTAGCTTTTAAATCTTGTATCAATCAGGTTTTCTTTTTTTTTTTTTTTTTTTTTTAAAATACTTTTTTCTGTTCCCTACCTCTATAGCCTGCTTCAAGTGCAGCTGTGACATGTGGATTTCTCCCCTGGGGATCAGTCTTATCTTATCAATCACAAATCACCATACATAAATAACATCATGACTGATATCAGCCTTTTGATGGATGCAGAACACCCACTCAGTGTCTGAGGTTATTGAAAAAAAAAAAAAAAGCATGCTAGTATCAATTAATTCCTTAAAACAATTGGCTGGTGGAGCACAACAGATCATATGTAAGGTCTTTTTTCTCTGTGTGGTGTGACCGCTGAGGAAATGCCTTGTTTGAACTTGCTGCTAATCAGCAGTAAAGGACGGTAAATCATCCACAGCCAATATTGGTTGTGACAGAACAACATTCCTCTGCACACACCCTCCTTTCAATTTGTCGCGTTCACACACACACACACACACACACACACATACTCACTCAGTCACACGCACACACACACACACACACACACACACACACACACACACACACACACACACACACACACACACACACACACACCTGCACATTCAAGGACATATGGAGACAGGCAGATAGTACAGCCATCATTCAAAAAGGACAGAGTGCACATGCACACACCAATCCATACTCAGGCCTGTCTCCCTCTGGGCTTGGCTCTGCACAGATTACTGTATGATTTTTACGGCTGGCGTTTGAGAAGCACTTCAGCAGTGCATAAAGACCTTATAAAAAGTGTACTCGTAAAATTAGCAGCCACAAAATATGTACTTATGTTTTCATGTTAAACTCAGTATATTTTCATCAGCCTGGTATGAGCTAACACACCTACTGTAAATGCTCTACAAAAGAGACACACACCTACTCACACAAGTCGTATATCTACAGATGGACATGCCTGTTGAACGAAAAGCAGCATGGTAATGACAGAGTGTGTGTATATTACCACGTAATTTATGGCGATTTTGTCCTTCGTAAAAAGAGCAGCGGACTAACTCAAAGCAGCCTGCTCTAACTCTGAGCCTAGTCCGGAGAGCTGCACTAGGGGGCGATATGAGACTAGAGTCAAACTCCCAAATCTTTTGGCAAGTTTCAGAGTTTCACTTCTCCCTCCTTCTGCAACCCCTCTCTCTGCTTTCATTGAGTTTACTTGAGTTGACTGTTTTTAGGCGTGTGTGCCAAGATATACTGCTTATCATATGAGCAACTTATAAAATACAAACATCTGAAATCTGACTCATTCTGGTGAGTGAGTGAATGTGGAAGGAATGAAGTAAAAAGGAGATGGAATTGAGGTAGAAGTTAACTTTCAAAAAAGGTGAATAATGTTCCCAAATGTACTGTATCTTTCGTCCCCTTGCTTTAGCAAAATAACTTCAATAAACCAACTCAATAAACACTGAAAATTGGGAAAGACAAAGACAGAGACAGACAGGAAGACAGACAGACAGAAAGAAAATGGACAGTGAGAAAACAGTGGCCACTGAATCGCGTGACTGAGTGGTGTTTGTCCCTGAGGCTGGGCAGGGCTCTTTTTTCAGGCAGGCGGTTTTGCGGACTACCCTCCTCTCATTCCACACACAGACTAAAAGGGTTTGCAAGCGGGTGGCATAATGAGTGTGTTTGTGTGTGCATGTATGAATGCACATTAGAGGGGCCCTGTGGTGTGCAACCTGAATGTGAGTGTGAGAGTGAAGTGGGGGGGGGGGCAGTTTTTGCATGCGTATGAGCGCGTGTGTGTGTGTTTGACGTCATGTTTGTTCACTCTGTGGTTGCGATGGCATCGTCCCTGACGCCAGATGCCCAAGAAAACTGCGACCCAATTCCGTTCTGGCCCACTGAGTCAGGTCGTTAAAGAGGGAGAGAAAGACTGGTGTGCAGAACACACACACACACACACACACACACACACACACACACACACACACACACAAATATACACACGATTACCCACACACACACACTCAAGCAAACAAATATACACACGAATACCCCCCCCACACACACAGACACACAAATACACACATGAATAGACACACACACACAGTGTGTCTCTCAAACATGGACAGAGATTATTCATAAATTTGAGCTGTGATCACTGGTGAGGAACCGGCTCCACACGTGTGTGCACACATTTACAGTATATACAAATACACACGCGCAAACCCACTGAACCTTACTTCAAGTATGAAAAAAGTATATACAACTATATTGGTTCCCAATTGGCTGAATTATTGAAAGAATGTATTTTTTTCTTTTGACTCCTAAATCAGTAACTATAAAAGTTAACTAGATGATAATGATCACCGGCTGTATAAGGAGGGGAGGAGCGTGTAGGATTGTGTGTAAAATGGGGAATCGGCACAATCTTTGACCTCACCTTAGACTCAGAAATGTTGCCATGTTTTCGGTTTGTTAAAAGACAAAATAAAACATCTAAAAATAAAAGCAACAGCATCTGCGACTGTGGCGGAGCCTCTCAGAGGTGGCAAAGTTTAAAAAAAATAAAAGTGTAAAAGAACAGGCTACAGTTGTTCATCTCAATGTTGCACAAATAACTTTTGATTAGTAATATTAAACCTTTATTTGATTATATAAATGCATTCAGAAACTATATCTGCTATATCTATACTAATGTGCGTTGTGTGCAAAAGAAGCACAACTCCCTGCCACCACTCTAACCTGGTTGTGTGTCCGCAGCAGGCAGCACGTCTCCCTCTCTTGCTCCCTCTCCCTGGCCAGTCGTTTCTGCTCCTCCTGCAGCTGCTGTTTCTCCTCCTGGAGGAGACGCATGGCCTTCAGCAGCTCCCTGCGCTCCTGCTGCGCCTCCTCCACATGCTGCCAGGCAGAAGGTAAGTTAAGGGTAAATAGAAGTTAGTTAGTTTTGTCCTGTTAATGTTAATGCCAAGTCTTGGGACAGTTAGTGTCATTTTGAAAACACCAGAAAAATGTTGTAAGATGCATATTTTTTTGAATTTGAATTGAGTTTTAGATAAGGTTCAATTTGTGTTGTATAATATATTATGTGATGTATCTATTGGTGTCTTGAAGGACAATCATGTAGTAGTTTATTAATGCCAAAAGAGGGATTTTTACTCTTCTCAGTGAGGTCAGAGGTCACATTCAGGTACAGAACAGAACCTCAAGATCTGGTAGGGATCTAGTGCCCTACTGTAGGACCCTTTAATGGGGGGGGGGGATGCAAGACCCAGAAACAAGTGGAAAATAGAAAAATGAATATCTTCATCTAGTGTAACATACCTCCAGAAGGCCGGTCTTGGTGGTGACGACTAGTATGTCCGAGTTGCTGTCGTCCTCGGTAACAGTCAGAAGCTCGTCTGTGGGTGTGGCTGACCTGAACTGGAAGGGCGTACTGGCTCCTCTAATGTCACCAACATGTGTGACATAACAAAACTGGTAGAACTCTCCATCAGATTTAGGAACATAATAACCTACAAAGAGATAAGAGTTTGCGTTCCCTTTTTTCATTTGAGTTCACATTCATTTAATCACATACCACTTATTTCATTTAATCAAGAAGTAGGCCTGGCCAAAACAATTTGACAATATGTACAACTGTTCTGCTTCAAAATGAAAAGATACTATAATGCATAAAAAACAAGCGAGCGATGCCACTTTCACACAGCACAGCAGGAAGAGTACATTTTTCTAAAAACATTCAATATTTCCATCATGTATATATGCTTATATTTCAAGCAGCTTTTAGCTACACTGGAGCACAGCATTCACATGTTAGGCCTGGTTCTCTGGGACAGAGGAGTAAGTACAGAACATCCGGCAGCCAACCGGTTTTACGGACTACTGACACACCACAGCACACTCTCATATTTTCACTATGTAATATCGGACCGTTCCAGGCCCAGTAAAACCAGTTTGCAGGCCCTCAACCTGTGTGTGTGTGTGTGTGTGTGTGTATGTGGTTTGAGAGGTTCTCAGGTCCCAGGCCGCCGTTTGCGGTTGTGTTCCCTTATTAAATAAAAGTGCTGGTTTTTATATACGCCGTAAAATGGAGGAGTTACTTTGGAATATCCTAGGTCTGTATAGTGGTTTACATAGTGTGTGTGTGTGTGTGTGTGACTGTGTGTACCTTGAAACACTACAGCCCTGTGCACAGTACTTCCTGGTTCGTAGTCTTCAGGCATAGGAGACCAAAGGAAGGTGTAGTAATCTCTGGCTGTGCTCCAACCCACCTAAGGACGTAAACAGCACCGAAAATAGTGATCCACAACATAAAAGACATCCCTACTGGACATCAATATGTACTATTACTGTACTACTACAAATATGTACTATGTTGGGGAAAAAAAAAAATCACATATTTCAGAAATGTTCTTCACAAATCATTAGACTTTAAAAAACACACTGAATGAAGAAATCTGTAGGATTACACACAGTTTTTTAAAGGCAAGAATGGAAACATTTAAAACCATGCCCCTTTATTCCTCTACACACTCCTCCTCCTCCTCTCTCCTTCCCCTCAGTTCCTTCCCCGTTTGGGCTCACAAAAAAAGAGGGGCAGTGAAGGTGTGAGAATGGGGTGGGAAGGCAGGGGTGTATGTAGCTTTGCGTGTGTGTACACACACATGCGCAGACTCGTGAGAGAGAACAGCCCACATGGAAATTAGAAGGGGGGGGATAGATAAGAACGAGGGAAGAAAAGGTGAAAATTTTACACAAAACTGGCAAGGGAGATGTAATTCCATGGATTTCATGTGTTGTTAGGTGACAGATGATGAAAGGGAATTGTGAACATCATAACTCAGGTCCTGCGTCGTAAATCTGTCGCACGCAACCGCACACTCTCCCTGTCTGGCCCGCTCACGCACACACACGCACACACACGCGCACACGCGCACACGCGCACACACACACACACACACACACACACACACACACACACACACACACACACACACACACACACACACACACACCTTGTTACATGTGCGATACCGGTGTGTGTGACATTACATAACATAACATGCACTTCAGCTGTGGATAACAAAACCCCCTGTGGCTCGATGGGACAAGAGAAAGTTTCTCAGCTGCCATATCACAATCATTTATTACAGGTTAGGCAGTTGGTTGACAACGGTATACTGGAAATTATAGGATGCACAGAACACTGGGAGGGATTACTTGCTTTTGTTTCATTTAAATGCCAAATGACTTTCAAAGATTAAATAATAACATGGCAGTAAAGTTTTACCATGTTCACATAAAAAAAAACATTTCTGCAGTTTAATACTTGAATAAACAACAATCAATTTATTTAATTTAAAAAAAAAAAAAAATTCCAGAAAAAACAACAACAAATTGGCCAATACCTGACAAAGCATTGTGTCAACTGTAAATCAACTGAGCTACTCAAACATTTGTCAAAATTTCAGGTTAGATAATGCTGTTGAATGATAAATAGTTGCAGTGTGACGCTTATCAACCCATTACACTCAGTATAATGTTATTCCAAACAAATGGTAATTGCCAGTGTGGAGATTTAGGCCAAGAACATTCTTTCCACATCCAAAGGTATCTCAGTGAGAGGCTAGGCTGTGACACCTGCCAAGTTTGCTTGTGTGCTCATGTGTTTGCTTAAGAGAACGGACATAAATAATTTTGCTAATTGCAGAGTGAAGTTGACTGACATTTAGTTAGGTATGGTGAGGCATTCCAACACAGGAGTGATGTTATAAAATAATCATAGGCAAAGCAGCTATCAATCATTCAGCCAAGGTGTGAGGGAACAGCACGATGACACTTTAATTATACACTCACACAACGGGTTTCTCCCGGCCGACCCAACAAACATGCCACAACCAAAAACCTCCACAGGGCTTTTTTTAGGAAGCTGTGTATGAGTGTTCATGCGGGTTTCAAATATTAAACTCAACCTAAACTAAACCAAGCTTTCACTGGAAAACAAACATCTTCAATTTATCATGTGTGGAACAAGTAGTACCATACTGAAAAACCAAAAAGAAAAAGAAACTCCCTAGCTTGATTAGAGTGTACACTGTTGATGTTTAATATACACACTGCGTGCGAGTACTGTTTGAGTGCACCACCACCTAAGTTTGTTACACAAGGATCCTTATTATTGTACTATTGACAGTTACAGCCACTAGGGGGTGTCTGTGCACAACTCAAATGAACATTGCCTGTCAGTGCAGTCTGAGTCATCCTCACAGCAAGTCAGCTTAATTGCTCTCGGTCTGAAACAGGTATCGCCTACAGACATGAAAGGTAAGAGGGAGAAAACGCTGTCTCCCTGAGTCATCTCTGCACAAAGGTATCACCTCTGGGAGGCAAAAAGACCACATGCCACAAAAAAGACCACATGCCACAATGTCATGCGAAAAATCAAATCAATCATTTTTTTTTAAATCCCCCAAACCTGTTGATTTTTACATTAGAGTTCCCAAACACACTAACAAACTTCAAGCCAAAACATAACATGTTTTAGCACTCGGTGGCATGAGTTAATTTTCTATTATAATCAAAGTGTTATTTGTAAAAGCACACAGACTTCTTGTTACATGCCCCACTGACAAAAACAAAACAAATGATTACAAGTTGAATGGTTTGTTATATCACTAATAATATATTCATGTATATATACTGTATCTATATCTATATATATATATATATAGATATAGATATAGATATATACACACATATCTACACACACACACACACACACACACACACACTTGCCAGAATTAAATAGATATATTTCTCTATGAATACAAAAAAAGACAGACATGTACATCAAAAGGATTAAAGAAGCGCGGTCTGCTTGTTCTCTGACATGAAGCACCATCAAACAGGTTTCATTAGCACAGATTACAACAATTACATTTTCCAATTGACTTTTTTTTTCCCATATAAACACAGCGTCTTTATTCCTTTTTAATTGAGCTGGTAGATTTGAAGTCAGTTCTTAAACAACAATAAAATGTTTGTCTTTTGACTTTACGAGACATTAAGTTTCCTAGTTCACATTTCCTGTTAATTACGTGTGAGATTTGATGGCCTTGATAAAAGGGCAGAGGGGGTGGTTGGTTAGCAGGAAGCAGAGAAAAGACTGATGGAAAGACAGAGGGGAGCGAACAAGTGAAGTGTGGGGGAAAGAGGTCCTAATAAGAATCAGAGTGGTTCATAAAGAGCACCAAATGTTTGCTCCCCCAGCGAGACCTACTGCAACCAGCCCACCATGTACACTCTTCCTCTTTCCGCATGCAGAACAACAGAACAACCACACCAAAGCTTGTGGTGAGGTTTTAGGCATGCAGTGAAGAGGTGAACCATTAGTGTCAAGGCGGATGTACTGTATGTGTTAATGTACCAACTGCAAACCTATGGCCAATTAATACAACCGTAGCACATAATCCATTGAACAAACACGTATGTAATGGGCTGGGAATAGTTCCATCTAAATATCTCTTTGTAACATAAATCATTCAGATTAATAAAAGTCCGGGCCTTAATTGATTTTGTTTGAGGATGTCTTTGAAGCATGGTGAGAGTAAAAGCTGCTGTGGTGTGTGTGATGTACCTTGAAGATGCCCACCCAGTCTTTGGGGTGGGGAGTGATGTAAGGGGTCAGGGTGTAGCAACACTCCAGGGGCGCCTGGGGCAGGAAACTCTTCCCCACGTTCTGAAAGATCACATGGGCAAAGTTGGACGTTTCCATGATGCTGACGCTGCTGCCCGGCGATGAGTCCACCACCTGGAACGATGACATTGTATCCTGTTGGTCACTTCATTTGTCTGTAAGACAAAAGAGCAGAGGACAGAGAAGATGAGCATCACACACAGTAGAGTGGAGGAAAGGTATAAGGCTTTCTTTCAGTCGCACACACCACAAAAAGACAAATGAAGTGAAGGTATTTACCATATTACGATCTAAAAAAAGGGTCTAGGGATAGAGGGTGGAACGTGCTCTACAGATTTAAAGCCCTTTGAGGCAACTTTGTGCTTTTTGTGCCGTTTAAATAAAATTGACTCAACTTAAAATAACCACTGGGCCTCAGTGTGCATCTTGCAGAAGAAAAACCTGCAGCCAATTGAAAAACAATGTATTTAATGTAGCCAAATCCATAATTACACAAAGAAACTTTTGTTTCATAACTTGCCTTTAGTGCTGCCACCAAAGCAACTGATTTTATTCAACTTTTTGTATTTATATATTGTGGTATTGTACTTATTGTACAATTGTACTTACATGGGAATTCCATGATTTTACTTTTCAAAGCCAACTGAGTAGTCATAGCAAGAAAGAACTACTAAGGTCTAAAAACAGTGGTATAATGTGTCGTCTGTGGCTTTGGAGGAGCTTTTTCAGGTCAAAGATGTGCATCGTGAGTCAAAGCCCTGGGCTTTAACCAGCCAGTGGTGGTGCAGGGCTCTACAGTGCGAGTGAAATACTTGCACTGTAGAGCCTTGCAGTGTAATGCAAATTGCATTATAGGACATATAGTATCCAGTGTTTGGAGCCTGACACATTACTAAAAGTCAAGCTATCTCTACAGCATCAATTTGACCATTCTTTTTAAAGTTGTCAAATCCAACAACTTTATAAAAAAAATACAACACTAAATTAGAGCTCCCATTTAAGTAAAGGTTACTTTCACCAAACTAAATACCTAGCTGATGTAGTTAAGGGAGTTGGAAGCCACAGTATACCCATCTACCAAAACACTACTCTGACTAATTACTTTACAGCAAGTCGACTCGTAACTGTTCAAACTGAGCATGTAGTTGTGGTCAAGAGTAGAGGAAGAACAGGTGTGAATATGTAGCTATTTGCAAGTGATGCTACCGCTTCAGCAATTCATCTTTTCCTTGATGAGAATAAAGCTAAAGCAGCTAAAAAACCCTCCTGCCCTACATTTCCATTAAACCCAAATTCTGACGAAGATATGAATGTGAAAGTGATTAAGTCATAACCGATTCTCAATTCTGCTAACCAGCTAACATACCATCGTCTGTATGGTGAGCCACGGTGACACCTAGTCAATTTGTCTCGAAAAAGCTCATGTAACGTTACAGCTATGCCATAGAGAATCACCTCGGTTAGTCAGAGGATCATCTTATTTTCGGTGGCTAGGCAGCTAACATGAGCTTGTGAACAGGCCATGTCGTGTCAAGTCACTCGCTAGCTAAACATTCTCCTCGTCGGTCAGCTAACGTTAGCTTGCTGACACATGACACGAACATTACAGCATTCATTTAGCTTGAAAATGAAAGAGTACCCTTTTCATATGAATTCCACTTGCAAAAAAAGAGGGGGTTTCTGCCGGGCAGGCCGATGTTTTAGCCACTGTCCCCGTTGTTGACAAAGCTCTGACGATGATGCGTCTCTTCCTGAAAGAGCAAATTATGCTGAACTTCCGGGATGCTGAGGAGTACCAATGATGCTGAGGATGCGGAGGGGGAGCAGACGTCTCGTCTGGAGAGAATTCAAATATCAATTACCAATTCTCTTCCCTTGCTTCATATATTTATATCCCTTCTGACATACACAACAATACATCAGGAAACAGGAATATATATAATACCACACTTAATAAATAATCAACACTGCTCCAAACACAAGAAGACAAAACTGACACTCATGTGCTCTATTAAGGTTTACTTATCTTTGCAATATCGTTATCAATATTTTATCAGTGCACTGTGAATACTGTGTATTAAACTCTTTAGTATGTTTACTTATTATATTTTGCCTTTACTGTTAACTGTTTTTTACTGTTTACATTTGTATTATTATATCGTGCATTCTTTACTGATGCCTCTCACTGCAAATTTCCCTGTTGTGGGACTAATAAAGAATGATCTTATCTCAATATAAGAGAGAATTTGCAGTCTTATGTACTGTGTGTACTAACTATGTACCATTTATTGCAAAGCAAAAGATATATTGCACAGCTAATTGATTAATTGTTAAATCTATTGATTTGTACTCAGAGAAGCGGCTAAAGGGTAAAAGTACAGGATATCCCGCCTTTGCCTCGTTCCCATTGGCTGCGGAAACTTATCGAGTGCGGCGATTGGCGGAATTCACAGTCAATCATAATAGTTCAGTTGGGCTTTCCTGGCTTGACAGCTGTCACTGTACGCTGAGGTCAAGGGGAAAGAAGCATGGCTGCGTTGTTTAGAGGGTCGCGAAATGTATTGTTAAGGTGGAATAAGCATGTCGACTTTGCATTCGGTAACGTATTCGCTTATGTTGTCTGTTTCCTTGTGCCGTTTCCCCCCCGTGTGTTGATAGGAAAAGGCAAGCGGAGCATGCTCTGCTCCAGCCTGTTAGCTAGCTTGTTAGCCATCTGAAAAAATCATGAATACTTACTGCTCGTGCTAGTTAAGCTCGACAGTCCGGGCACAATGTCTGAGTTGGTCACCTGCTGTTCGGTGTTCAGTCTAGAGTATGTTAGGACAATGTGCGTAATGGAATGAGCATAATGAAATGTGAAGCAATGGCCAGTAACAGCGAATTTTAACTTGCAGTGATATCTTAATAGACTTCTAGATAGGTAAGATCTGCATTGGGTTCAGATTATGTTAGTCTGCTTTAGGTGTTGCTAACGTACTTATTACTGTACAAAATGTAATAAATTTGGCTACAGGAATAATTTCTGCAAAGGATCTTCCTCTAAAGGCCCAAATACAGTGCTTTCCCTTTCCCCCTGGTACTGCCTTCACAAAGCAGACATGGTCTTTCCCAGTCCTGTATAGCCAGTTTCAAAGTCCATTGTAAATTCATGCTAGCAACCACTTTAAATGGGTTATTATTAGTAGTAGTATTATAGTAAAATAAATAGATATTTTTATAGATGGATAATAAATAGATAAACTAGCTAGTAGCCATGTATACTGTAATGGACTGAATAAGAACTGTAGAGCAGAAACAGACAAATTACTTTATGTTTGGGCTACTCTATCCAGGCCTAATCCTGTGGTTGTAGTCTGGTTGGTTCAATGCCAAGAGTTTCCACTCCCTTTAGTATCTGTTAACCTGGCTGGACCTTGGCTGAGCCAGCAGTGTTTAATAGCCTGGCCAGACTGCCCAAAAGCTGGTCTTAAGCAGAAAGATTTGCTCTGTTGTTATTGATTCTAATTAGAACATTTCCTTTTGGAAAATTCAAGGATAGACCGTTTTTTCAGTCATTTAAAAGCACTTTGAATTCCCTCTGTGTTTTAATGGAGATATACAAATAAACTTGCATTGCCTTTATTCGGTAAGGAGAATCAAACTAATCAACTGCGCTATCACAAGTAAAAATGATGTTAGATACAAGTGACTACTGTGGGCAGCCTCTCTGAACTGTTGGTCAAGATATTGAGGATTGTAATGTGTTTGTATTGCTCTGGACTTCACCTAAACAACAAGTGTCACATTTTTTTCTCACACCTCTAATGGCATCTTCATGATCCTCCCTCAGTTTCATCGCGATCAATGGCCTCAAAAACACCAGTGGGATTTGTTGGTCTGGGAAACATGGGCAGTCCCATGGCCAAAAACCTGTTAAAAAACGGTTATCCCGTTATTGCCACTGATGTCTTCCCTGAGTCTTGCAAGGAGCTGCAGGATATTGGTGCCCAGGTAACACTCACACATCACATATGGACATTTGAACATTTAATAGAAAGCAATAAATATATAACATAAAAAAAATTCACAACATTTATCAGGCCGAGTCGGCCAAGAACTGCATATTGACGGATATTTGCAAGCTTTTACCACCCATTCATTGAAATTCACTGCAGTTAGAACAACAGCTACTAAATGAATATATGCTTCTGAGTCAACAGGTTGTCATAAATCAGAGCTAAATTACATCCCATTTGTTCATGAAGAGGTTTATTTTGTGTTTATGACATGATGATATTGTGCAATGATGACTCCAATATTCAGGTAGTAGACTCTCCAGCAGAGGTGGCGGAGAAAGCAGACCGCATCCTCACAATGCTACCCTCCAGTCCCAACGTCATTGAAGTATACACAGGCCCAAATGGCATTCTCAAGTAAGCAAACCTAATATCACTGGCTCTGTTTGTGACATCCATGCACCTTTTTAAAAACCATAACAAAGAAACAGCCCATCTGCAGTGTGTTTAATATACAAACAGAAAGAAAGGCTTGGCCAGACACAGCTTATGTTATGCACTGTATATGAAGAGTTAATGATTTTTGTCTTGCCTCTTCAGAAAGGTGAAGAAGGGAACACTGTTGATTGACTCCTCCACCATTGACCCTGCTGTTTCAAGAGAGATGGCAGTTGCTGCAGAGAAGATGGGTGCAGTGTTCATGGATGCTCCGGTCTCAGGAGGTAATGTGTCACTCAACAAATTAGTAAGCTTGTGAACCTTTTTGATTTGAAGTTCTTGTTTTCAAACACTTTACATCTGCAAAGTCCAGCTCTGCATATTTGTCTCCTTCCAGGCGTAAGCCAATCATGCGTTTGGTCGTGTATGTGTTTGTGTATCTCTCTATCTGTCTGCTGCTAATCTCTCTTAGTACTGAATCCATCCACCTAATATTTCTTGTGCACATGTATGTCTGTATGATCAAGGACTTCTTGTGGTTGCGGTGATTCACAAACTCTTTGAAAAAGGTATCTTATTGAGTGTTTTATACTGTCATTGATTTGATGATCCTCTTAACCGGCCGGTTGGGGCCGCAAGTGATCAACAACTGCTTCAGTGACAAAGCAAAAGGCATTTCTGGCAATCCACTAGGCTAAAAACAAGCCTTACAGTTCCTAGTCTTTTGCAGGCCACATTTTGGCCTTTGTCAAAAACGGACATCTATGCAAGATGAGAATGTTTGCGGGATTAAGAAAACAGTCCGCGCAGGGCTCTAATGGGAGGGACAATTAAGTGAGATTCAACCCTTTATTTCTTTGGATGGTTTTGGATGGAGAGAGTAAGACACACGGAGATCTGAAATCTACGGAGTTCATTTTTCGAATTGATTTTGTGCATCGCAGGCTTCATTTCTGTCTTCAAGACCATTATCACTGGTCAGACATTATATAAGTCAGTATAGGTGTAGGTGGCATGTTGGTATCCCAATCAAACTGCTAGTTTGTTCATTTGAGAATACCAATCATAGTGTTAGGCTTCTGACCCCTCAGCCTTACTTCTGATTACATCTTACACTCTTTTGTATATCTAAACTATGGGACCTTTTGGGTTAGTGCTAGGACATGGGTTGTAATTACTGAGCAGGCCAGCCAGTAGGTGCCCTCTTGAGGTTTTATTGCTGCTTTTGACCAGGGGTCTTGAAGGCAAGGTTAAGGTTTTAAGTCCTCATTATGTGGTGCTGTCTGCTTTTGACGGCTGCTTGACAGAGCACAGGATCACCAGTCGTCCTTAATGGGCTGAGCAGCAGTGGAGAATCCCGTGTCAGAGCTTTTCATGTTGATGGAGCCGTAATGGCGGGTATCCCATGTTAGTGCCTTTCATGTCAGATAAAGAGTCATAAAGAGGAGAGAATCTTCCCTCACATGGAGTGCAGGAGAAGAGAGGAGGGAGATAAGACATGAAGGAGACACATTGCAGTAAAACTTTCCATCTCCCTCTCTTTCTCTCTCTCACACACACACACACACACACACACACACACACACACACACACACACACACACACACACACACACACACACACACACACACACACACACACGTGATTATTTTAATTCAGGTATGCAGTTAAAGTATGCTACATCCTATCACTCCAGCAAATCTGACTACTGACTCTGATTAAACTCTATTTGTTTTTTATTGCACAATCTTTAATTCATGCACAATGCACACTCTTGCCCCCGCCATCGGCCATACAAACACAGACTTGGCCCACACTGGCATGTTTACCAGCTGGCGTCTGCAGTCAGCGAGATCAGAGCCTTGAGCCTGTTACCCTCCCAGTTAACACAGACACTGTTTACATACTACAGACAGTGCACAGTTTGTGTGTGTAGTCCTCTGTGAAGGTTCTTCCTCTCCTGTCACTTAACTAAACCTTTTTTACTAGCCTGAGATGACCAATGATTTACCTGCTGCCTCTGCAGCTAGCTCTGCAGACACTCTTTTGTCACACACATGCACACATGCTGCATGTACCCGCCCACCCAGTGTCGTCACGAGACATCCATAAGTCATATCCGTAAGGGCGTACAGCTAGTTTAGTGCACAAAAGCAGAAACATTTCAGTAGAAAAGGCAATTTTGAGAATCCGTTATATTATGATAATTAATATAAGTCATTTATGAAGCAAAAGTACCAAACATTCACTAGCTCCAGCCTCTGAAATGTAAGGATTTTCTCTGTTTTATATGATTGGAAAAGGGAAATCTTTGGGGTTTGGATTGTTGGTCTGACAAAACAAGTTATTTAGAGATGTCAGTAATTAATTTCCTGACATTTTATAGATGTAAACAATGAATCTAAAAAAGTTGATTGATAAGAAAAGAAATGGTTAGTTGCTGCCCTTAAACACACACACTCAGACTTTCAGCCCCACTTTGAGCTATAGAGATTGGTAGTTGCTGGTGATGGTATGACCCTGATAAGCCTGGCTAAACCTGTGGAGGCCATAGACCGGAGACACACAGGTTATGAAGAGGGTTTCAGCATGTAGCCACTGTGACCTGTAAACCCCCATCCTCACTTTCCACATCTCTGGGTGGGATATGAGGTTACATGCTCTGTTCCAACCAGGAGATGGCACCCTACCCAAATAGGGTTTTGTCATCCTCATGAGGTGTGTGTGTCTGTGTTTGTCTGTGTTTGTCTGTGTGTGTCTGTGTGTCTGTGTGTCTGTGTCTGTATCTGTGTGTCAAGCTAAATAGAAAATATAGCATTTTATCAAAATTAGATTTTATTAATATCATTTCTTATATATGTTGGATACACTTGATTTTGTTCACGGAGGATAACGATACCCTAAGCGCTGACGTGCAGTGATCTCCTCTTTTTGTGGTTTCTGCATTTGTTCTTGTTTTTAATTCAGATTTATCCTCTTGAGATAAAATAAATCCTTTCGTGTATGTGTGGTGTGTGAGGTGGTGTATTTTACACAGAAATGTGTGTGTATGTTGTGTGCGTCACTAGAGGTTTGGCAGCCAACCGTGGGATCTAAATAGCAGAGTCATAACCTTTTTTTTAAAAAGAGCAATGAAAAAAAACTCACTTTCTTCCACTTTCATTCTTGCACATTGACCAGTGTCTTGGCTTTAGCCCTGCATGACCCATGTGGTGTCCTAGTACACACACACACACACACACACACACACACACACACACACACACACACAGTTGAAATCTCTGTGCAAACACCCTCCTGCACAGACACAGACAATCGTTCGTTAGGCATGCTAACATTTGCTTGAACACACATTTCTACCACTGTCTGGTGTCATTAAAAACGTCCGCATGCAAAGTTGACCCACAACAAAACAAGCTCTGATGTCACAGGCCCAGGGTGTTGGCACAGTGATGGCAAAAATAGGAGGTCTGGCTAACAAGCGGCGGGGTCGTTAGCAGTAATTACCCAGAATGCCTGTGTTTGTGTCTGTGTGCCCATGGTGGGCTGCCACATTGCTAACGGACGATGGCTTAAAAAAGGCCCTAAAAAAACCCCTTTCATTGTGTTTTTCCCAGCGCTGGGAAAGTCAGCTATCGGTCCCAATGGAAGCAAGAAGGAGCTGTTGTGGGACCATGGGCACTCGGGCTAACGTTGCTTGTTTGCAAGGTCTTATAACCCTCATTTAACTATCTCTTTAGGCTGAGTCTCAACACCACTCTAATGATATCCATACCACATCAACTGAAGCCTGAGTGTTGCAGTGTGTCATTTGCCAACAGTTTGAACGTCATCCTCCAGCCTGTAGGAGCTTGTTCAAACCAGTGCTGGCACCGTTTTTTTCGTCTGTCAACGCTGCCAGTCCACTTCTCTGCTGAATCATATAGACTCTTTCTACCACCTTCAAACTATTTCTTAGATTAAAGCATGAACTCTGTGCTCACCTTAAATAACACCTTAAAAAACATAGACATGAGCTAGTTTGGAAGCCAATCGTGGTCCAGTATGTGACTTATACAAGTGTCATGTGTAAGGCCTCCTGCACACTGGCTGCGTGGCGTGAGCGTGTCCGCTGCGTGGCGTGTCCGCTGCGTGAGTGTGTCCGCTGCGTGGCGTGTCCTTTTTGATTTCGGCTCCCATGTTAACAGGTTAGAGCTTGCACACTGCTTGCGTGACACGCACGTCTCGGGCGCGGCTTGAGCGCCGAAAACGCGTGCATGCTAGAAATAGGACCGATGCCTATTTTTCATGCGACACGCAAGCGTGTTGGAAGTGTTTCCAGGCAAAATAGAATATGTAGAAGATGTTTGTCATTTTGACACACATACATTTAATAAATGACATTTTGATGTTTGAAAGTCTCTAGGTTTTGACATAAATGCAGATATAAATGTAATTTAAAAAAACAAAAATCTGGATCTTTCAATGAGAGGAACAGATGTTCTATTAAGAGTGTATTACACGTAGTATTAAGTATTAACGCAGGGCTGCTGCTAACGATTAAAATGTCTACAAATAGTGTAAAAGGTCTGTCACAATTTCCTTTTTAGTCTGAGGTAATGTCAAATTGTTGGTCATAATTGACTAATCGGTTAATCAATTGATAGTAGCACCTCTAGTAATAACCGTATTGTTTCTTGTCAGAGAGGAAGGAGCAGAAGAGCACTCAGGCACTGAAGGCCATTTAGTGAAGGTTAGTGATGATTCTCTGACACTAAGTTAAAGAATCAGGTTGGATGGGCAGGGGGTGGTGCTGTCGCAGTCTGTCAAGTTGATGGCTTACCAGTACTAGAGAGCGTCAGTGGTCCAAAGACTAGATTAGCATAACAAGCCTCTCACTGACAGGTTCTGGTGACATAGGGGAATTGGGGGGGGCAGAGGGAGGGAGGGTGCAGAGCGGTAAAGTGACCAGGGATGGTGATGATGGAGGGGTGGTGACGGGGGGCTCTAGCCTATGCTCCAGATGGGAGTAGACCCACAGCAGCTGGGGACTGGCTCTCAATTCTCTGCCCGTATGTCATCTGGTGTGTGTGTGTGTGTGTGTGTGTGTGTGTGTGTGTGTGTGTGTGTGTGTGTGTGTGTGTGTGTGTGTGTGTGTGTGTGTGTGTGTGTGTGTGTGTGTGTGTGTGTGTGTGTGGACGGACAAATAGTAAGATGGTATATGAGCCATTCAAAATTCTGTCAAACGTCATACTACATGTCACTCACCTAAAAGTGAATTAGCATCCTGTCTGTATGAAGGAGTTTGTGCACCTTGTGTGTGTGTGTGTTTGTCTGTGTGCCTGCCTGCTAACAGCCTAATTGTGGATCATTATCAACTTGCTTCTTCTTAGATGAGTCTCATTGGGCCAGAGAAAGGATTGATAGTGGCCCTTTTCTTGCCTCTCCCCTACGGGATAGAGCAGTTACTGATGATGATAATGATGATGATGAGGGCTGGCCTGGTGGTCAATGGACAGGCATTGCAAACTAAACCCTTAAGGCTGTAGTAACATATACTAGAAACTATGTTAATGCTCTAAACTGAATGAACTCTTCCCTTTTTTTTCTTTTCAAAACCCAAACTTTCTCCACACGAGGTTCTCATGAAGTGCTTCTGTGCAGAAGTCAGTTCTCATGGCTCTGTGCTCGTTAACTGGAACCGATAAAGAGTCTGTTTTTAACATTACAGAGGAGCATTAGCAAAGTTGGCAGACTGTTAAAAGTGCTGATTTAAAAAGAAAAATGTTCATGTGTGTGAGCGATTTTGGTTAACGTGCACTCTCGTATCGTTTCACGTATTTACTCGATATCCGCTATGTTTTTTACAGGGTCTGTTTGGGTTTTTAATTTGTTTGAGAAAAAGATCTGGCCTGGGGTGTAATTATAATGGTGGACCACATGAGGCTGCGTTGTTGGCCTGTAAACATCCTACCCCCACTGGCTTACACTGCAAGTAGTCAACTCCCATTGACTCAAGGCTGTTACACTATTAAGTGTGAAGGCTTTTTTCAGTCTGAATTAAGGAGGACTGTCAGTTGAGCCAAAACTTTACATGTGCATATAGTTAAAAACTTAGTAGCTAACAATGTAGTATATTGCCAAAGCCAGAGTTTGTTTACACCAACTACATTTGCACTTGAAGGTGTGACATGAAATCAGGCGTCTCCCTAAATCTCTCCCGGTGTTCTCGAAGTAAAAACAGTTAAATCATCATCATTTTAGGAAATGAGGTGTTTGGAAGAGATCTACTGATATTATAGGTGTTGTTTTTGCTCAAAGTGTTTTTCTGTGTACTGGGAAAAAGCAGGGTTGTGGCTTGTTGTCAAATGCGTCATTCATTACCAAACTCTGGGCACATCCCTTTTCGTGTGTGTCTGTGTGTGATGTTTGTGTAGCCTCATATTCACAAATGTAGTTTCATTTAAACCCACCACCAATAAAAAGTGCCTACTGGTTTAGATGCGGCTCGTAACTCCGAGACACGGCTTCAGAAGCTCCAACTGACGTCTTATTGGCGGCAAGCTCTGGGATCTGCACCTGTCCCTGGTGCACACACACATATACACAGGAACCCACAAACTGATACTGCATGCATATGTACACAGACATTCTCACTTACTTTGTACATACACACACCACTTCAAAGAGCCCAACGTTTAAAAGGCTATAAGGCTGTCATGAATTGCTTTGGTTGATTCTTTTCTGTGTAATGAAAGAAGTGCTAATGAATTGAGTGTTCACTACAAACAGGCCAAACCAAAGTTGTTTTCTCTGATCTTCCTTTGCCTTCACACAACCAGATTCACCCTCTTAATGTTCACAGTTGATGCCTGTCGTCGAAGCCTGCTGTCAAGCATCTGTCCCAATAGTGCTCGATTGCCTGCTTATTAACTTGAATCTTGTTAATAGAGGAAATCAGATGAAGGAGATATACATGTGTCAGTAATTGAATGGAAGTTGCATGGGCCACACACAACTACAGATGCACGCTCATAGACACAGATATACACACTGTGCAGTGCCTCTCCATACAGTACGTCATAGATGTTGTTGGAGCCACTTTCATTCTCCTAACCCTTTCACTCAACACAGTAAAAGCCACAGAGTGGCTCATTAACAGTCCAGCCAGTTTCAGCGTGCTCTGAGAATATTTGCATTGGGTGATTTGGGGGTGAGGAGTTGGGCACCCATTGCTCTGCCAACCAAAACTTGTCCCTTGGAGCTGGATGAGAGAAAATGACTGAGGAGAGGTGGTTCTTTCCCGAGGGAATTATTTATTTCCCAAGAAAGGATCACTTGCTGGACATTAGAGTGGCACTTTCGTCTTTATATTTTTTTCTCCCTGAAAGAGGTGGCAGTATGTGCTGTTTTTGATACTCTCTTTGGTACTGGATAATTATATTTTATTTATTAAGTAGTGTTTGGTGTGGCATTATATACATTACTTCTCCCCTTGAAGTCTTCTTAGTATTTACATCCCTTCTCTACTCCCCTGTATCTTCTATCATAGATGCGCCCCACCCCATACGCACACACACACACACACACACACACACACACACACACACACACACACACACACCTTGCCTCCCCCCCCTAGGGGGCGTTGTGTAGTTGTGCAGTGCTAACGATCCAGGACTGTCACTCCCGCAGGGATGGATGAGCCGGCGGGCCCAGCGCTCAGGAAGCCTCATTAGGATTCCTCTTTAATCCGTCTCTGACAGGACCAGTCCGAGAACGGGATGTCCCCTCACACACACATACACACACATGATAACACTATCATAGAATTACACATCACACTTAAATAAATACATTTTTGCCCATGCACAATAAACAGACTCACTGATATACACACACACAAACACACACACACACACACACACACACACACACACACACACACACACACACATTGTTATGCTAATGATGTCTTATTCTTCCACCAACAAGGATCTTCCATCATCCCGGTGTCACTGCCTATAGAAATCCACTACAGATCATAAGAGCTTATTATGGGTGATTAGTTAATTTGAGGGAGGGAGAGTTGTGGGGGATGCTGGGAGGTAGGAAGAGAAAGATCGTTTTCCTTCTCTGCTGTCGTCTCTTCTTCACTCTTTCTCTCTCTTGCTCTCTTTACCTTCTTCCTCCCTCTCCTTCTTTCTCTCCTTAGTGAGATATATTGATCAGCATGTTGACTGTGATATCAATAATCTCCTCTTTAGTTGTCCGTGAACAGTGATCTCCACTAATGAACCAGCACAGTTGTCACACTGCTCTTTGTGTGTGTGTGCGTGCGTGCACGCTTGTCTGTGAAATAGAGAAGCTCAGCCTGAAGATGAAAACTAGTAAATGAAATGTAAGAAATAAGAAGTGATATGACATGTTGAACTTTTACAACTACCTTTTAATTAAAGAAAACTCTAATTGAGTTGTTATGATTTCTACATTCCTTCTGTCCTAATTTTAATGATAGCAATGTCAAGAAAAGCTCTATGACTTCTTCAGCTCTGTATATTATACAGTACATGAACAAAAAACTTTTAATTATATTAAACTATACTAGATTCAAATAGGTTAAGTCAGATGTATAAATGACATTAAAAAAGACAACATAAAGTAACAAGAAAGGCGCAAAATCTATCATGTTAATAGACATTGAACCATATGTGTGTATGATTGGTGTGTGTGGCGGCCTTATGTTGAGCGTGTGTTTGCCGTGGTCCATAGGCAGCTGCCGCAGCGTGGGTTTTGGACTTCATTATGTGGCCCTAATGACCTGCTGACAGCTCAGCACTGACACTCACACAACACACACATACAGTGTAGTGGCATCATACACTTGACAACAGAACAGCCAATTAAAGAAGGGGGAGGGAAAAAGAGATGTATATTTATGTTTATGGGTCATGGAAATATACAGCAAGTCTTCTTCTCTTCTCTTCTCTTTTATTCTCCTCCCTCCCTCCCTCCCTCCCTCCCTCCCTCTACTGCTGATAATGTCATTTCAGCTGTTTTGTCCCTAGTAATTCCCTTTTAATTATTAACACTGACATTATTAGGCTTTCACTATTAAGAGACCTTTCATTAGAGCCAGACGACACCCTAAAGAGACATTTTTCTCCCTTCCCTTCTTTTGCTTCCTTTCCTTTTTTCAGAGAACTAAGAAAGTCTTTAATTTTGCAAGCATATTCAGATTTTGTTTTTCTAAGGTAATTTTCTAAGAATTTTGTGTGAGATCAGCATTATATTTAGTAGTGTGAGTGTGTGAATTCAGTATTGGTATACCTGATTTAATTGTGTTAATGTTTGGGGCTATTCAAAAAAGCTTATAAGGGGACACTGTCATTGCAGAGGAGACTCAGGCCTGTTGGGTCCAACCCACTCTGAAAAGGGGTTACTTCTGCATTAAGGACCCGGTAGAGTGGGTGAGGTGGGGTGAGGTTGCCTCCCACAACATGGCACGCTCCTTAAGCCAGCAGGCATGGGGAGGGACGCCTAATTGAACATGATAAAGTGTAAAGTTAATTACCCCTCACGCCTGTCACTGATACCCCCATGAGGGAGGCTTTCCTCAGGCACAGCTGGTGTGTGTGTGTGTGTGTGTGTGTGTGTGTGTGTGTGTGTGTGTGTGTGTGTGTGTGTGTGTGTGTGTGTGTGTGTGTGTGTGTGTGTGTGTGTGTGTGTGTGTGTGTGTGTGTGTGTGTGTGTGTGTGTGTGTGTGTGTGTGTGTGTGTGTGTGTGTGTGTGTGTGAGAAAGAGTAAGGGTGACAGGACAAAAGGCAAGGGCTCCCATGAGGGTTGTGCAGAGGATGATGGCAACAATCGGCTTTTAAAGATACCTCTGTCCCTCTGGTGCACCACTACTTAACACGCCTGTCCCTCTATGAGTCTAACACACACACATACACACAATCACAGAAAAGTCCACAGCTGACCTTTTAGACACAGTTGGTAGTGTTGAAACAGTCAAGTGGTTGATATATTATGTTCTTTTGTGTGGCAAATCCATATATTTTTTTAGTTGGATACACCTGTCTACTTTTGCCTAATTACCATATGATTCGTCTGCACCTTTTTAGTTTTATAAAAATGTAACTCAGTCTTCAACCTTGTATGAAGTTTGCAGTGTATCGCAGGTCCACGGGTCTGGGTTGGACTATTTTGGAGACTGGGGATTGATACGTTGAATGTGTGTACTATCAAGCACAGCAAGCGTTCCTCTCAAGTCAACCTCAACACTGTGTTTAAACATGCGTTGTGTGTCTAGGTGTCGGTGCTGCCAGTATGGCCAAACTGACCTTCATGGTAGGTGGAGTGAAGGAGGAATACAACGCTGCGCAGGAGCTGCTCACCTGCATGGGAGCCAATGCTGTCTACTGTGGACAGGTTGGCACTGGACAGGTATAGACCCACGTATGCACACACACACACACACACAAAGCACACACAAAGCACACACAAAGCACACACACACACAAAGCACATACACAAAGCACATGCCGTAAACTGCATCTTCACTCACATACACATTTTACTAATTTCAGTAACTTTAACACATTATGTATATACCCAAACATACTATATAATACACTTACTTATATGCATGTCCATAATTAGTGCCTTCATTAAAAGAAACCCACAACTCAAGTGTTTTATAATCATCCATCCAGACGATCTAATCAGAAATGAAGGACATTTTACTAAAAAGTGGAAAACATGAAATTGATTTTGACTTCATCTAAATCACATAAAAAAACTAGAAAGACACTGAGAGCGCAGACCTCCGCCAAGGCATGCCCTATCTCACAATGTTAATGCAGTGTGACCTTTCCCAGTGGGGAACAAATTATTATTTATTATTCCGACAACACATGAATGCAGCACAAACCCCCTATCTTGCAATGTTAACAAAAGTGAAAAATAATTAATTGATCCGCCCTGTGTTTCGGATCTGCTCCAAAGTTGATTGGGTTCTTTGTTGGCTCATGCTACACCCTTCCACCAGGTTTCGTGAAAATCGGGCCAGTAGTTTATCCATATTCCTGCTGACAGACAAACAAACGGACAAACTAAACCGAAAACATATACTTCTTGGCAGAGGTAACAAAGAGTTTCATTGTTTCCTTTAGGATTTTTTTTTGCAGTGGGGGCTGGCCCCTAATACCATATCATTGTGCAAATTTACTTAATTTATACCCAGTCCTGGGTCAGGGGTCATGTGGGCCAGAATACAACCAGCATCATCATCAAGAATGAAGATGTGAACATAAAGATTGCGTCATTCACATGCATATTAAGTAGCCACATTGGTTATATAATACATCCATAAATGCTCCAGCAGAGGATGGTTAGTTTAGCCAGCAGTTATGTTTACAAGAATTTGTCCAAATTTCAAGATTTGAGGCAAACTAAGATAAATAGTTAGACTACAAACCGACAGCTTTTGTTTTAGATTGTTTGTCAAAATTTGCTATTTAGAGTAGAGTAGATCTGTGTTTGTGTTAACGCGCGGTGGACGAGAGTGGACTGCACCCAGACAGATCAGATTGAAATATATTGCATCCTACAAGTGTATGCCTGTAGACAGGTGAGTGGGTATTGATACGTATTTACTTTTTAGGTTTTATTGTAGCCTACTTACAGTAAGAAGCGTAGCGGTATCTTTCCCAGTCGTGTGTGTGTGTGTGTGTGTGTGTGTGTGTGTGTGTGTGTGTGTGTGTGTGTGTGTGTGTGTGTGTGTGTGTGTGTGTGTGTGTGTGTGTGTGTGTGTGTGTGTGTGTGTGTGTGTGTGTGTGTGTGTGTGTGTGTGTGTGTGTGTGTGGCCATCACTGTTCAGAATCCCGTCTATCTTCCAAAATGTAACGCTTGTATCCAAACGAATTGTGCTTGAAGCTGCAGGCCATCCAATTATAACAACCTCATCCACATTGTTTCCATTACATTGAAAATCTTTTAGATAACAGGAGCCTATGATTTACTGTAGCCATCCTAACAACACACTACCTAAGCGCCTTTTTCTAGTCTCCTGTTTCACTCTCCACAGCGCTGTCTTCGGGCAAAAAGTCACGTTGTGAGATCGATAACAGTTAGCTAGCTAGCCTGTTTATGGCTAACATAACAAGAAACATAGTTATTTATGTCTTACCTTGATTTTGGTGTCTGCGTTTCAAAGCCATCTCCCGCAGTGACGTTTTTGGCGGAGCTGGTCGTTTAATAGTCGACTCGGAAGAAAGCGAACGTTTTGACAATAAACTACATCAGCACAACAGTATGTGGAATTAAACTGGATGGGCCCAATAACATCTGAATAGTTCAACTTGTTGTTAAATTGTAATGTGAGTGGCAGCTAGTGGGGGATGCATTATGTCGGCAGGATCATTTAAAAGGCATCCGCAACCATTGTGCGTCTGCCCTATTTCTGATAGCGTGGCGGAAGAAATTTTGCCAATGGCGCACTGCCACAATAAAATCAACATAGAGGAAACACTGCAGTTTTATCTTCAAGGAGACCATTAAACCCATCTCTTCCTATGGCTAATGGTAATTTACCACAGGTACAGAGATCTTTGACTTTAAATTCAGCTCCACATAAGGCTCTACACCAGCCAACGTCAACTGCCGGCCCGCCAAAGCTTTTAGTCTGGCCTGCAGAATAATCATGAATTCACAAAATGTAAAGAGAAAAAAATGCTATTATTTATCATTTCAAGCATTTAGAGCAAAAACCCAGCCCCCTGTATTTGCATCTCTATTCACATGCCAGGATTCTGTACAGCGATGCCCGAGCTCCACACATAGAGCTGAGCCGAGATGTGTGTGCGTTAAAACACGCAGCACCTGACTCGAAACGATACAGAGAGGATTACCAATGGCCGCTGGGGCAGATGAACTCACGCTAGTCTCTTTTCTGTAAATGGGCTACAATTAAACCTTCGTGAGTAAAAAGTCAATTCTTATCAATGCACTCACCTGTGTAGACTGGCATAAACATGTTGAAAGCGATATTTCAATCTGCTCTGTCTGCTCAGTCCACTCTTGTCCACCACGCTGTTTTACGCAAACACAGCTCTACTCTGCAAATAGCGAATTTTTACAAACAAGCTAAAACAATAGCTGTTGGTTTTTAGTCTCACTGTTTATCTTAGTTTGCCGGGAATCTGGAAATTTGGACAAAGTGTGACACTCCCACCGCCGCACAACGCTGCGGCAAACGCCGGATCACTTATCCTTTTCTGAATGGACCTAATCCATGAATGTTAATGCAAAATGTCCCAGTTAAAGAGCTTCCTTTGGAGACCCTATTTAGGCATTTCACATTTCACTCAGTATGTCTGATAAACCTTTAAATGTATTTACATTCTGTATTACATGTTGTCTTGCAAACCTTGTTGTATAAATTCAGTAAAAGTCCCTTTTGTGCTTTCTGGTCTATCTTCTCTAGGCAGCTAAGATCTGCAACAACATGCTCCTGGCCATTGGAATGATTGGGACCGCAGAGACCATGAACCTTGGCATCAGGTACTGTCAGCCAAAGCTGCACTAAGCTGCTTCCTACCTGTTATCCTAAAGGGAAAAGCAAGGATGGAACACTAGATTTACATGGGCAAGGTTAATGTAGGTGTAACAGTTAGTGGTAGAGCACAGAACAGAAAGAACACAGGAAAACCTGTGAGTGGGCTATTAAAAGTGAATATACCTAACTTAAACATATGCCAACTAAGCCCTTAAATTGACTATGAGCTGGTAATCACAACATGTTGTTCACATGAAGAGCCCAATGAGTTGTAGCTACATTTGAAATCCAGCTTTTCAGTAGATCCAGTGGGCTTCCTTTTTTCTTGTTGAGGGATGTGGAGTCAACAAAATGAAGACCTTTGGTTATAGGTAGTACTATCACCATGAACCTTGAGGTGGCACGTTTGAGGCTTCCACATTTTAGCCACACTTGAATTTGGCTTTGACCTAGCCCTTAGATATAGCCGTCACTATAAAAGGAATAACTATACCAGTGATACGGCTGTAACTGTGGCAGTAATTCACTACTTCAATACAGGTTTGGAAGAGTGTGTGTGTGTGTGTGTGTGTGTGCGTGCGTGTGCATGTGTGTAGTTTACGAAAGTGCAAAGGGGTCAGCCCAGCCCCGAGTCAGAGCCGCCTCTGTTTGAGAGAGATGGATGAGGGGGTGGCGCCACAGACTCTGATTTACATCTGCTGATTGAGCTCTCACCAGTATCCTGTCACAATCCTGTCACTGAACAACGCCTAGAAATCCCATCATTCATCATGGCACAAAGGCTGAGAATGATGGGATATGAAGTATTCCGAATTAAACCTAAACATTTTGATATGACCTAAAATATCTGGTTCACCTCAGGATTCAAAAATGCTGGACAGTTGTGAAATCATAGTGCAGATTCCCTCCAGAATCTTCCTCTTTTGGAAGTTGGGTTGAGGAAGTTAGGGTTACACATTAGTTATTCCTTTTAAATGAATAAATTTACCTGAGCCATCAGATTTGTTTTTCACCTTAGAAGCGTGAATTTATTATCTACTTTATTTGTACATACCCCCTGTCAATAATAGACTGTTTCCTCTGTTTACCATGTTAGTATCATGTGTTTTTGTGGGTTTTGCAACTCAATGTGTGTGTGTGTGTGTGTGTGTGTGTGTGTGTGTGTGTGTGTGTGTGTGTGTGTGTGTGTGTGTGTGTGTGTGTGTGTGTGTGTGTGTGTGTGTGTGTGTGTGTGTGTGTGTGTGTGTGTGTGTGTGTGTGTGTGTGTGTGTGTGTGTTCAAATTGCTCTTCTCACAGTGCAGCTGTGTTAGTGCAGCTGATTTATCTGTGCTGAGACAGAGGAGGAAAATTGGCATGAGCAGTCACACATAAATCCCCCCACTAGGCCTCTGAAATATGGAGGCATTAAGGGAGCAACACAGATTTACACATTGCCACACTGTCTCTGATGCACACACACACACACACACACTTGGACAAACAGATTTACATGCACAGACACTGAAGAGCTTTTTCTACCAAACTTCAACAGCTTCTCATCTACTGGGCTCATTATTACAGTATAACGTATAAGAATGATAAGAATACTAACTACTGCACCCCTTCACTTTAAAGGTGAATTATTTTTTACATGAAAAACTGACCCATATTCAGGAACAGGAACAGCATTGTGTGTGTGTGTGTGTGTGTGTGTGTGTGTGTGTGTGTGTGTGTGTGTGTGTGTGTGTGTGTGTGTGTGTGTGTGTGTGTGTGTGTGTGTGTGTGTGTGTGTGTGTGTGTGTGTGTGTGTGTGTGTGTGTGTGTGTGTGTGTGTGTGTGTGTGTGTGTGTGTGTGTGTGTGTGTGTGTGTGTGTGTGTGTGTGTGTGTGTGTGTGTGTGTGTGTGTGTGTGTGTCCCTCCCTTCTTACTGGCCAATCTCTGGGTCTTCATTAAAGGGTTTGACAAAGACGGTCATCGTTTAGAGAGAGCCCACACCCGTAAATCTCCCATGCTGCATTGCAGCCTAGCCTCTTATGCAGAGAGCACACTCTCTTAGGCGTATGTGTACAGAAACACACACACATAGTCCAACACAAAGGAGACTGAACACTCACATCCAATTTACAGGAAACGGCAATAACATTTTATCATGCTGGACTTGGGCCTGATAGAGCTGCCCTTTCTTCAATTTGTGTGTGTGTGTGTGTGTGTGTGTGTGTGTGTGTGTGTGTGTGTGTGTGTGTGTGTGTGTGTGTGTGTGTGTGTGTGTGTGTGTGTGTGTGTGTGTGTGAGAGTGCGTGCGTGCGTGCGTGCGTGCGTGCGTTCTCTTACCTGTACATGCAGACACACACTCGCAGTACTGTTCGTGGAGCTAATTTGTTGATCTCAGATGGAAGCCCTGGCCGTCTCCAACAGTGCGTGACGTTGTCTTAGTGCAAGGAATGGCCACGCATGACAATTATGAGCACACACACTCTCCAACCCACATACACAGTCTGCCCGTCTGCCGTCCTTTCCATCCCTATTTGCGGTACCTCCTTATTTTATTCTTTTCTTTTAATCCCTTCATTTTTCCTCTGCCTGCCGTAATTTCTGCATGCAGCCAACCAGTCAGTGGAAGAACGGGGGTGAGAAGCTGCAGTGATTTTAATGATGCACATGAAGATGAAAGGAGAGGAAGAAGAGAAGAGAGGCGACTGGCCCAGGAAGGGATATGAGTCTTTTACAACTTACAGTTCACCTTGGTTGCCTGTGTACCTGCACTCATTCATGCATGCAGCCCTGCAGTCACAAGTAGGAACACACATATTTGCTCCTTGATTCATTTTATGAGAACAGGCAAATCAAAAGGCATAACAAGACACAACCCTTTGTTTTAAAAGACAGAAATAGGTTTGCCACAACACACATGAACACAGACACACATCTCTCCCCCCTAAATGAATTGTGAGCATATGTTCCGATGAAGATTAAAGTTGGGTGATAAACGCGCTTGTGGCCTCTATAAATGGGATAGTAAATGCTTATGTGTGTATATGTGCTCGTTAGCTCTTTAATGTAATAATAAATGGGGAACGGGTTGGGCTTCCTCTCCTGGTGCATCAGACGAGGACGAGAAGCTAATCGCAATGAAACAGACAGTTAATATCAGCGCTGCAAATGAACTCCACCTGCTCAAGCTCTCTAGCACGTAAACACCCCCCCACCCCCACTATCTTCATCTCCATCCCTCTCACATTTCTTTAATGTGCAGCGGCATCACACAGCAACACGTTTGTTTCACCGTTTGTGTCTTTGTGTGTTTATCCATGTCAATCTTGTTAAAGCGTGACATGTCCTCTTCTCCACGCAAATTACCGCAGGCGAGGAACAACGCCACTGCGTCAGCTAATAACCACGGCTGTGTGTGTGAGTGGTTGTGTGTGTCTGTGTGTGTGATGGGAGCAGGAGGGGAACTTCATTGATTTATCGTTAACCGAGGACAACAGCTCCCCGTCAGCGTCTCTGGTCGCTATAACAAACGATCTGCGCGCTCGGACGCGCTTTATTGTAGCTCAGCCAGTAACCTTTTCAGCTGCTGACCCAGAACGCAGGGAGGGGCTGCCTGTGTGTGTGCGCACGGAAAGATGGGGGGTTTGTGTGCGATGTCAAACATATGTCCCCCAGAGTCCTCAGACAGGGAGGTGTCAGCAGGGAAGAGGAGGCGGAGGAGAAGAGAAGCAGGATGGCAAGGGATGCTCTCAGACATAAACTGAAAAAGCCATCATGAGCTAGACTGCAGTTAAAAAATTTTTTGTTTACACAAACACACACACACATGCACAGTCACTTTTCCTACATTTCCAAAAGAGTTTGTTAAAAAAAAAACACAAGTGCGGACACAAAAGAGACAGACAGTAAGTGAGGAGGGAGAGACATGGAGAGAGTGTAAACGCAATTCCCTTTCTTAATTAGTTAGTAGACAGCTAATAAAACCTGTGGTAGTAATGGCAGAATGAGAGCCAGGTGGAGGGAGGGAAGGAGGGAGGCTGCTGGCCTTAAGGACCTATGATGGTTTAATAGTCATATTGAGAGCAGAATAGAGTTACAGGCCTGTAAGTAACAGTGAACTGAGGCAGCCAGGGCTTGATGTGGGCCGCTTTACACTGGCCTTTAAACCGTTAATATACAAAAGCTGCACTGCACAAACCGACACAGACTTTATAGTTACACCCTCTCTTCTGTAATGGTTGGCACTTTGTTTCAATCCCTGCTTCTGTCTGTCTTTTTATTCTTCTTATCATAGCCTGGAGATTTGTCCTCTTGCATTATGGAAGAGGGTTGTTGCTTAATGGGGCAGCAGAAGGAAGAGCCTACTTCTATACGTGACAGCGAGGTTTATGGCTCCCCTGTGCTGCTTAACCACTTCTCCTCCTCCTCCACTTTCTTTTTTCATGAAAGAGGGATGATGAAGGATAGATGTGCTGGTAAACATCAATACTGCATTAGCCAGCATTACAAAGCCTTCAGCCATTAACACTGAGGAATGGTGCACAGTCTAGTATAAGGTTCAGTGAGGGTCACAACAATCTCCAGCTACCCCCCACCCATCTTTTTCCATGTTCGTTTTTGCTCTTTTCTTTGAAAATGAGTTCCATAATCGGCGCTCTTATCCCTCCCATCCCGTTTGTCTCATTTATTTACTACTTCAACATAATTCCTCTTCCTTTTCTATCGCTACCAGCAGTTTTCACCTATCTCGCCAGCTCTTACTGAGTCGTCGGTGTGGCAGTAAACAATCCTTCAGACATGGACCGACACATTGATCCTTTTCACCAGCAGATCTAGTGTGAAAGAAATACTCCGCTCTCAATCAGAGAATGTTGCAGGGTTTATGTACCCAATTTGACCGTTTTACGCTAATAATGATCAACCCATGAATTTCCCTGTTACCATGTCTGAGGGAGATACTGATCTCTGTTTTCTCCTCATTTTCCAAGACTGGGTTTGGATCCCAAGCTGCTGGCAAAAATCCTCAACATGTCCTCAGGTCGTTGCTGGTCCAGTGACACGTACAATCCAGTCCCCGGCGTCATGGAGGGAGTCCCCTCTGCCAACAACTACCAGGGTGGATTTGGAACCACACTAATGGCCAAGGTACAACCTGTTTGTGTCCCTCTTTTTAATGATTCTTTTTTTGCTTAATTTATTATTATTATTATTATTATTATTATTATTATTATTATTATTATTTCTCTTTAGTCCATAAAATGTCAGAAAAGTGTGAAAAATACACATAAGATTTCCCAGAGCCAAAGCTTGTTTAGTCCATTCAATCCAAAATAGATTCACAATAAATTAAAACAGAGAGAAGTAGCAAATCCTCACATTTGAGAAGCTGGAAGCAGCAAATGTTTAGCATTTTCCCCCAGGGATAAATGACCTAAATAATTAATCATTTATCAAAATTGTTGCCATTTAATTTTCTGCCGATCGACTAAAGGTTTCAGCTATTACTACTTTGTTTCCTTTTCTTTTTAGTCTTTATTTTGTCAGCCTCTTAGCCCTGTAATTGACTTTGTCTCACTTTTTAACTGTTCTTTTGTCTCTGTGTGATACACTCTCCTCTTCACCATCCCATCTGTGACTTATTGTGTGCCACTTAATTTTACTGCATTTTAACTGCATTAGCTCTTCTGTATGGGTCAGTCTGCCACTGTGTATTATTTAGTGCATCTGGGTGTCTATTAATACACTTGCAGTGTGTGCTCATTCATAAGCCCGGGCAGTTCTATCACACACACCAAACTTAAGAAATCCAATAGAATAGGGATAAACACTTTTTATTACTGTCACATATATCAGCCTTTAGATAAACAAAAATATATTGTAATGTTAGTCCACCTATCTTGACACTTTGCCTCTCTGTGTCTCTGTTTCTAGGATCTTGGTTTGGCTCAAAACACCGCCACCGATACTAAGACACCCATCCCTCTGGGTTCCCTCGCCCACCAGATCTTCCGAGTCATGTGCTCCCGCGGCTACGCTAACAAGGACTTCTCATCTGTCTTCCAATTTCTACGCGAGGAGGAAGGACAGTGAATGGAGGGGGAGCACAGTTGAATGTGATGTTACCATACATAAACACAAACACACACACACACATGCATGTGCGCACACACACACACACATGCATGTACGCACACACACATACACACACACACACTCTACAACTACACACCCCAGTGCCCCTTATCCTACTATGCTCAGGAGAGGCTAAGATCTTGCCCTCAGGCGCAGATCTGTGGTCCAATTAACATACTGTATGTCGGCACATGTCCCCTCATAGCATTAGCTAAATCATATTTTCAGTTCACAGCTCTCTCTCAGCATGGGGGAAATGCTAAAACTGACCTTAGATCAGTATCTAGAGAAATAAAGCAACTCTCTTCCTAGTCTGAGAGGCCAGAGTGGAAAATGAGAGGTAGGATGAGGCACTGCAAGTTATACAGTATGTACTAGTGCAAATAATATGTGGTTTTTCAGGTTGATGAGTAGTAACTGCATGATTGTTAAAAGTTTAAGTACGCTTTTTTCAGGTGTGTGCTTATTGCCTGTTACCCAAATGACTCAGACCTGTTCCTGTTAAATGAAAGAGGACAGAAAAGAAAAGAAAAGCTACAGTATTGACTCGTTTGCCACCGTTGTTTTTGATGGCCCAATTACATACAAAGTCAATGCAAAGACGCAAATACACATTTGCGCCACGGGCACGAATGACGCAAATTACGCAACGCGAATGAGGCGAAGAAGTGAGTTGAAATATTTCAACTCAAGTGAGAAATTCCCATGTCCTTGTGTCGCAAAAGCCTATATCAGTGTTAAGATTTTTTTTTTTTTATGCCTACAGCTCTACATCGGCATGAAGTACGAGTAACGCATCCAACTGATGTGATTAAAGCAATGCAAATATTTGCTCTGCCTCGGTCTGAATGCACCATAAGGATTCACATAGGGATGGAAATTTCAGTGCGAGAGGTTAGGTTACCTTTTCTCTCCTGGAGAAAAAGGCCCATATTCACAGCACTAAATGTAAGGTAACCAAAAGTAGCCACACTGTGGGCTCTAAGTTCACTTGTTTTGTTACATTTGTCTATTTTTGGCAGGAAGGTGGAGTCATTCAATCACCTACTGTAGTCACCCGAGTCATCCTGCCAGCATACATACTTTCATTCACTGGCTCGACCACTTCAGCTCCTTTTAAATACTGTGATATATATCTGGTTATTTTTGCACTGTGTGCATCGCCGGGACATTTTGATACAGTTACAGAATCTCTTTGAACTTACCTCTCTTTTCAACTGTCTACATCTGTGTATTGAGCCACTGGAGTATTATGTTGTGACCAACACAATTTTATACTGTTCACTACAAAATGTTGTTTTCATTGTCTAGCACTTTCTCTTGCCGGGATAGATTTTCATTAAAGTCAATCCTCACATATTTCTCCTCTCTCTCGGTCTCTCTCGCTCTATCAACGTGTACAACATCTGTGTAAAGTGTAAACGAGGAATGGTTCCTCTCTGCTATTGTACATAATGTATATTTCATATTCTTGCGTAGTATTGAAATAATGAATCTAAATGGACTTTCTTTCTTTTTGTAGTAAAAATCATTAATAGTGTCTACAGTTTGTCTTTGCTCTGTGAAACAGATCCTCAGTCACACTGTAGCCTAAAATAAAAGATGTTCTGTGTATTTGGTGTTTGTCTGGTTTTGTAAGATAAGTACAGTATGCTGCAGAAGATGTAGCATTGGTATTCAAGTTTATAATTCATTATAACTCCTGTAATTATCTCTGTTGAAGTTTTAGACATAGGTGCACATTGTGAAAATAGAGCTTACAAATAACATTTTTTAGTGATAAGTTCCGTAAGTACAGAGCTTATGAGAGTGGCCATTTTACTTGTTAATTGATGAGAATTACACGCCAAAATTGTTCATAGTCATGTCCGTGTAGTCAACCCCCCGATTAAACTGGAACATGACTAGCGGGTCTGTAAGGCTGTATTTAGACACAGCATGCTAACATGCTCACAAAGACATTGGTAACATGCTGATGTTTGGCAGGTATAATGTTTACCAGGTTAACAAAGTACAGCTAAGGCGGTCACAAGTTTTGCAGGTATTTGGTCATAAAGTATTGACGAAATACTTAAGAAGTCAGGGAATCATCAAAGTAATTACAATTCATCCTGTGGGGGACATAAATGTACCATATTTCATGGCAAAAAAAAAAAAATATTTCTACCAATCCATCCAGTAGATGTTGAGTGAGTGCTGCTGGTGGGCTCAACTAATCTTTTTGCATTAACTTGAAAACATAAAACATAGATTTAGATATAATATGTTTCATTTATTTCAAGTCAACTCAACTTAAAATGTAGAACATGAGTCCATTTGACAGGAAGTCTTTTGACTTAAAATGAGTTGAATCAACGTACTGCTGAGAGTTCACTCATCTCATTAAATCAGTTTCTAAAGAAACATGATCAGCTGATTTGCTGACTTCCCAGCATGCATTGTTTGAGATTAAAAACTCTACAGAGAGCCTTCTTTTTTTTGTAGTTTGAAGACAGCAGAGTTAAAGTTAACATTTGTTATCTACTGTATCCTTACATACATGCTGTATTAGGGATCCCTTCTTGGATGTTCTGCCTGAAATTTCTTATGTCCTTCTTCTTCTGTTTTTTTCTGATAAGGTTTTATTTGCGAGTTTTTCCTCTTCCGAATCGATGATAGATGATGTCGTTTGCAGAACAGATTGTGAAGCCCCTCTGGGGCAAACTTGTGTTTGGCTTATATACTTAACAGTTAAGGTGACCAACAGGACAATAACACCTTGGCCCTCTGGTTCCATGTTTCAGAGGCTGTTAACAACAGTCTTATTTAACTTGGAGTCTGCTAATATCCAGCCATCCTGCCCTTCAGTCGGCTGTTGTTCCATTGTTTCTCCAAAGCTCTTCAGCAGGCGCTCGTATAACTCTTAACGTCAGTCGGGGAGAAATAGCAGCACTAATCTCAGAATGATGCCCTTATTTCCATCATAACAATGAGATGAGGGGAAAAAAACGAATGCGGTTTTGTTTTATTTAACTTTTTTTTTTTTCTTTCTAAGGGCTGGTGTTTCTTAGCGACATTTTATAGAGCTGCTGTCGTCTAAGTGGCAGCCGCAGTTGTAGCAGACTGCGGCGAGCCCTTGGTGGCAGGGGTTGTGTCGTGGGCTTGTGACTCACTTTGTTATTATTCCTTTGGAAGTATGCACTTGCCTCGGCTGTGTGCTTTGAAGATTATCTTCATCTGATTATAAAAGAGAAGTGTTTCTAGGTTTACATTAGGAAGCCATAGATATAACCCATCTCTTCCAATAAACATGCTGGGGTCTCTCGTGAGGAAGGATTTGGTATCTCAGCCTCCAACACCATCTTGGCCTTTGCAAACAATTGACTTTGGTCTTCCTGAGGTCTAGCTAAAGAAGAGCTACGCCTCTGGCCTGGCCTGCTGAATTAGGCAGCGTAGCTGATTCATATTTGGGTGTTTTAATTTGCCTGTGTTTTATAGAAGGCTGCTGAGCCGGCGGTTTCCTCATTAAAGGACACATGAAAGCAGGCTGTAAAGGAGCCTTGGTGAGACCAGCCTGCACTGACGTCTGAAGGGGACGCGAGCGACCGAAGGACCGACCGAGTCCTGAACCAGCCAGTCTGACCCAGAGCCGTGCCTCACCCACTCAGCCAGGCAGCCAGTGGTGCGACACCAGACACACCACACTGAATTGTGTCCACACCAGGATACACCAGTCTGATGTGTCAGCAGGAGTTCACATTTTTATGCTAGACTTGTGTTTGTATTGTGGGATTGGAACAATAGTCCAATCTGACGACACTGAGCTGAGCTGAGCTAGCTATATATATATATATATATATAGATATATATCTATATCTATATATATACAATACAAACACAAGTCTAGCATAAAACAATATATATATATATATATATATATATATATATATATATATCTATCTATCTATCTATCTATCTATCTATACATATATATATATATATATATATATATATATATATATATATATATGGCATTATAACTTTTTCAAGCAGCATGCAACCCTTCTCCTGATCATAGATACTATTGTGACACCCACATTAACCAGAGCTTAACTAGTCTTGAAATGAAATGTATGTACGTTATACACAGATGATCAAGTTTTTATTCATGCTGGTGTGTTCTCAGACTTTGAAGTTAGACCTCCCCCCTCCCCTCTCTCCTCCATTTAGACAATAAAACAGAGTTGCTGCTGTGATAAATACCTGAGGCATCAGCGTTCATTATTTCACCATTATAGCCGCTGGTGGATCCTCTCGGCTGTTTAACGACTCGGTCTTTAAGGAAGTAAGAGCCGTGGGGTCACAGAGTAAGTGAGGGAGGGGGGCAAGGCTCCTCTAAGCACCCTGTGATTCATATCAAATGCACGTTAAGTGGCATGTGGCTAAATTAGTGGCTGGATTCTAGCAGGTATAATACCTCGACCGGCGGTGCGTAACGAGCCACTGTCTCACTGTGTAGTAATGTAGCCTTGATATCTTTTACATGAACCCACCAATAATAGTCGGGCCATTTAGCCCTAGCCCGTATCCACACCCACAGCGTCTGCACATAAGCACAACACCCACACAAGTCTTCTTCCTGTTTTGTAGACAACATTCCCCCATCCTGAGTCATTGACTCCGCTTAGGTTCATTAGTGAAGATAATTCTATTGCAGACAGCAGGTCAGCACATAACATGTCACGACGACAGCGAGGCACATAACAGCAGCTAATTATAACTATGAAATCCTCATTCGAATATCTAGGGGGGGTGTAGTGAGAAACACGGACCCACTACCTGCTTATAAGGTTGCATCTCAACAATATGAGTGAGAATCTGAGGGAGAAAAGACCACGTACAATCCCCTGCTTGTCATGCTATCTTGTTCTCACTTTTCCTGCCTTTGTAACTTGCTACAAGCTGGACATGTGGTGTTCGAGGGCGTGCAAATGGTTTAATCAATGTGTCTAAGACGTTAACATCCCTGCTATCCTCCAACAGTATATTGATTCATTCATACTTCCTATCTTGCTCTGGCTTTCTCTTGCTGCCCCTTCCTCTTCTTTTACAGTACAGTTCCCTCTTCACATTACCCCCCCACACCTTCTGTCACCTGTGAGTAACGACAACACACACACACTCTATTCATCACACACTATTGCACATGCTCAGTAGCTCTTCATTATATGAATTACTCTCATTGGAAGAGTGATCATCAGCCCCGTCAGAATTCATCACAGCTCGGTTCCCACAGAGACTTAGGCCCGGTAAATAATCACCGGTGTTGGTACCAGGGCTTCTGGCCCCATCGTTCCATCGGGCACACCAGGGTGGGCCCTAAATACCCAGGGGGGTGAAGCGCCCGCTGAGGCACATTCATCTCTGCCACCAGCTGAGGTAGAAGGTAAGCCGTAAGGCCGGTGCTAGTGCTGTTTCAGACCTGTAATGGGAGAGGGTGGGTGAGAGCTCATAAGGTAGTCTGATCCAGGTTCAGCAGTCAGAAGGGAATACCACATTCTGTTTTACAACAACCCCTGGAAACAAATCAACCACAGGACCATGAGGGAAACCACAGGGTTGTGTTCACAACAAGCATGTGTGGTTCATCAAACTATAGAATGTTACACCATTAATTAAAGTTGAGGTGCACACTAAGAAAATGCAGCAAAACCTCCTGAATATTAGTGATGCAGCAGTCCAACTTTGTCTCCGGATACCTCAACTCTGACTATCTGCTGACTGCAGAGTACTAATCAGATACCAGTGCTCTCTTCTTCCAAAATTTAAAACCTGTATACTGCACTGCATGGAGGTCATTGAAATCATTTTTTTTAAGGTAACATGAGACCAGAGGAAAGCTGTGGCACTAAAAGCTGAGTTAGCAGTCAACCATAACTGAATAGATGTAAATGATTGTAGAAGCACATAATGCTATAATGACATCCAATAAAATCCGGTGTTTTGGTTCAGTTTCCGGAAAATTGGAATATATTTTAGTGAGTATAATTTGAACCAACTCTAAGTAACGACCCCAGAATGCGTGCATTTATTGATATGAAGGGCCTTTTGATAGATTGCAGTTACTTAGCAGTTAAGTTAAATTAAATTACATTACTGGATCGAGAGAAGATAAGTGATCTTTGCTAAAGGAACTAGAATCATGTGCATTTTAAAGGATAAGGCTGGTGATTTTCTATATTTCTGTTGTCGTCAACAAGCCCCATGAAAATATCAAAACCAAAATTACGTTATTGTGACTCTAAATACTTTCTGTCTTCCTTGGACCGTCCATGGCTCTCAGTTCCAAACCAATTTTCTGCTGTTTAAGACATAAATCGAAATGAGGCTAAATACTTTCCTAAAGCAGCTTGGCAATGTAGTTTTTAGTTGGATTAACTCAAAATAAAATACAGTGCACACAATATTTTGGATGTAGAAAAAAGACCTTTTTGAAACAGTTCAGGACTGCAGCACCATTTAAAATGCAAACCAACAAAAATTCACTCTCAATATACCAAACTACAGCCTCAAGTTGTCCTGAGGATAGCAACTCTGTGATGGCCTCATCTTCTTCTCTTTAAAGCTCTCTTCATGGTCAATTGACCTGATAGCTCACTCTTGTCTCTTGCTAATTGAACAGAGAAGGAACGAGAGAGAGGAAGAGAGAGGCAGAGGAAGAGAAAGAAGGAGAAAATGAGGGGTACTGAGGAGAAAGGAATGATGTGATAGAGGACGAGTGAGAGGAGAGGAGCGAGGGGTGGTGTAGCATGCAAGGCCTCATTGATTAGGTGGTGAGCGGTGCAATGTTTCTCTCCTGACGCTTACATGCATTAAAGCTACATAAACGCCCATAATTGGTTAGTTTAGGGCGGCGTGGAGGGAAACAGCACACACATATACAGCAATCAGTGTCTGTATGTGTGTAAGGAAAAGAGAAAAGAGGAGCAAAATTAAATGCTCATAAAAAGGCATCACAACCTTGCAGAGTGGTTGGTGTGGGTGGAAAGATGTCCATGAATATGTGTGTGTCCCAGTGCTGTACTAAGCAGGAATGATAAAACCATCCTCAGAGACTTGAGATGACAATAACGGTCACTTTAGGGAGAGGAAGAAATGGGAGGGACGCTGCTGACTGTGACAAATTAGCTCTCAAATATCGAGGTAGCCGATTGGCTATGGGTGTCAGGAGAGAAAGGTACGGTTGGCTGGCTGGGTTGATGGATAGTTATTATGCCATTCTAATAAAAGAAGATGCAACTTTGGGGTTTTGCAGTTCAATGATAATTGTGGAGAGCTGTTTAGCTCTGTTACCAGAGACCCTGCAAAGTAGGTGCTCATCTATGCATTTGTGCAGTTCTGTCTGCGTCCTGGAACACACGAATAACACATAAATGTGGTAAAGCAAAAAGAAAATTAGACAGCTGTGCATCCTGCAGCACTGATGTCGGTGAGCCTATTTGTGTTCTTGGATGACAGTGTGTGCGAGATGCAATGTTCAGGGTGTTCCCTGTGTGCCATAGCATCATATCCATCAGGTCATAAGACCCCCTGGGGCGTAACTGGCACCCCTTCTCCTGCCCCACTCCACAGGGCCATGTCACTGGCTGAATGGAGCGCTCCCTGGACACAGAATGATGGGATTCCTCGGTCTTGGCTGTCATCTCTAATCCAACACTCTCACCCACACTGCTGAATCTTCATCTCCCTCTCTCTCTCATGCTGTACACACACACACACACACACACACACACACACACACACACACACACACACACACTCACACTCACTCACTTTCTCCCTCCATCTCCCCACACTCTGGGCCACAAATAAATTTGCATTCACTGCCAATTCAGATGCTGTATCAACATCGCTGAATCTACATATCGTTGACGTGTCCAGGTGCTAAGTCACCATTATGTCTCTCTCCAACACACACACACACACACACACACACACACACACACACACACACACACACACACACACACACACACACACACACACTCAAGGGAAGGGGCAGGTAGGTCACAGTGGCCCCAAAGCACTGGACTGTGCTAAGCAGGTAAATATAGCGAGGACAGGCTTTATTAGAATAGAAAAAGCTCAGTTACTGTCACAGGTAAGCATGACCGATTGGGATGGATCTTTACCTCAACAGCCAGAGTCCAACAGTCGTCCTCAGCTATTCTGAGTGAGAAGCCTCCACAATTCTGCGTTGTGCCTTTTTTGTATGAATCCTCAAAGAACAAAATGCCCCATAAAGTAATGTTTCCTCCTGTTTTAATTACTTCACAGTTTAAAATGGAGGTATCTGGGGTGCTATGTGTATACATGAGTGTTTGTGTGTGTGTGTGCACCCTCTTTAATTTATTACTAATGTTCTTGGTCTATAAAAAAGAAGGTGTGTGTATGTCATGTCTTCCTAATGTAACTGCCCAGCAGATTACCACCTTATTGCCTCCAAATCAATAACCTAGAGTGGGTGAAAAATAAGGCTCTCATCTCAAGTCTCCTCAGCATCTACCCTGCACACTCTCGCATAGATGTGGTTAAATGCATGCCTTTTCACATACATGTTCATTAGAATGTTTGAATGTAAAAAGGATATTGGCAAGTGGAGAAGATGTTGCGAAAGATGAGGAGCCCAGGTTGGGTAATCTCTCTGGCGTTGTCACCACCACTGAGCTTACACACAAGGAACCATCCCTCCTCAATCCTCTAAAGCTCATTGATCCTATCAACATCCAGACGGAGTAAGGATGCCCCTCTCCCCCTCACTCGCCCCACACTCACTCTATAACTGGGATCAATATTGATTATCATCTTTAAACTGCCTGTCTTTGGCCATGTGCTTCAGGAGCTGCTTTACCCTAAAGGTATTGAGGTTTGAGGAAACAATAAAAGGCTGTGATGACTTTAGTTTTGGGAACATTTTGGGGTTTTGTGACTCAAAGCGGAGGTGGATATGGACCATGAGAAATGAAATAGAGAGATGAATGATAGGAAGATGGTAAGATGTGGATATTAGAGGCAAATTCAATCTTGTTAGATTAGATTTTTAGTTTATAAATAGAGCCTTGAATCTCTATGTTTGTGTATTTTCTCTCTGTATTGTTCTAAAAATTATCATTAGCCAACACTGCACACTTTGCCACCAAAGGCACATACATATCAGCATCAGTGTCCAGCTCCCTTCTGTCCTCCTTTATCCTACTCTCCCACCCCACACATCTGACTTCATACCGTCAATCATGCCTCTCAGATGAGCCCCATGATCGCAATCGACACTCAAATGATGGAAATGAATAAAACTCATTACTGACAGTCAGCGTGAGTCATGGCCCAGCATTAAAAGTTGCGTCTGGCCCATAGCCGTTCATCCCTCAGCCATGCTTTATGATGGGGAGAACTGGTTGGGTTCTCATCGCCTTTCTGCACCAATTTCCATCAATCCACCACACCTTCAGACACCCCCATGTCCCCTGTACTTAATGCACCTTGCATTGTCAGACAACTAACCACTTTTATCCAAGTGGTGGGAGAGTTTTTAGTTCTGGGATTTGGGCGAGGGGTGTCATAGAAGTCTTGGTGTCTGGGGTTGCAAATGTGGTTGTTGTAAAAACCAAACAAGCTGCTACTTTTTATTTTTACATTAAACACCCATTGCCACTCTCTGGAACTTGGGAGTAATTATTTCTCACACTGGTAAAGGCAATGGTTGGACAAAAAATACCTCTAAGTAGCCAATATACTGCTGCTGTCCATACTCCCCAGCGACTATACTAACTGCTGCCTAAACAAGTCTTTACCTAATGTAAACTTAGCCAGACCAGTGAGTCACTCACCATCTTAGACCCCGTTCTAACTGGTCATATGCCCATAAAACCAGTGCAGAGAGAGAGAGAGAGAGAGAGCTGTGTTTACAGAAACACAGGAGCGGCTCACTTCTGATCTGCCCTGCGATAGGGGAAAAAGAAAAGACACTGAAGGAATGAGAGAGAAGGACAGAGAGGAAAGGAGACGCCAGGGGTTACATGATTGCAAGATAAACTCATAAAAGTTCCATTAACCCGCGAGGAGTTAAAGAGGCCCTGTTTTCATCCAGCAGACAGCCGTCACAAACAGAGCATCACCATAAACCATGTCCTCCTTCCTTACCTCCATCTTTCTCTTGATCTCTACAGCCGTCGCTCCCACAGTCTCTTTGTCTTGTTGTCCTTCATCCCTCCTTTTATTTTTTATATTCTACTCATTTCTTCCCTCCTTTTCACAGTGGACAAGCACAGACATTAGAAACACAGATCTATAAAACAAGGACCCCCTCCTCCTTAAGCTCTTCCACTCTTCCTCCCTGGCTTTCCCTCCCCCTCCTCCCCCCCTCAGCTGACCAAAACAGGACTCCCTCCTCACGCCCTCTCCCCCCTTAATCTGAGTTCCTGGTCTGTGAGTCACAATCCGAAGACGCCACAGGTCTGTCAGCGTCAGTCTGTCTTTCTTATTAAACTGGCTCACCATTCATCCATGTCTATTCACTAACTGCTTTCTGGTTGATCTGACTGCTTTTGAGAGAAATTTGTATCAAAACGTTTCTTTTGTGTGGGGACATTTTGTTTTAATTTATGTTGCCATCTTTGGTATTGAGCTCAGCATCAGATCTGCTCATCTCTGCACTTTGCAGGGTTCACTTTGTTTTCAGTCTTGCTTTCTATTGTTGCAATATGCTAACTAAGCAGCTTGTCTGTGATTGACTCCCAGCAAACCACTGCCAGAAACAAAACGCATCACTTCCTGTTTGCCAGGGGAGACCTAAATAACACTATTTTCTTGAAGAGGGTATTAGCTGAAACACAACTGTCTCATATCAATCATTAATTGGTAAGGGTATTAGGTGCAACTTTACTATAAAAAATAAAACCATTTTAGTTTTACTTTTAGTAATACTTCAGATCCAGTCATAAAATTCTATGAAATATTTTTTTAAATATTCTTATTATGAATTAAAGGCTGTGAAATGTTATGATGTGATCATTAAAAAAAATAATCAAATTTCTCAATTAGAGCTTTATTTCCTCAGGAAGTCTCATTAAGAACACAACACTATAAATACAAGCAAATATAAAATATAAAACTTTAAGGTGCCTTGTAACACTGTGTCTATAACAATTTAATATGCAGCAAGTAATAATTACTGAATATCTAAAACTGCATTGAATATAAAGGGTTCTATATGCTATTATTAAAAAAGACATTAATGTAAGATAATATGTATATAACATTCTAACATAAGACAGATGCAGTAACATATGATCATCAAGATGAATAATCATGTATATAAAGAATGATGTAAGGATTACCATTCAAGCCCAAATCCTGTAACCATACATGTCATCCTACTATCTTTCACCTACCTTTAACTGATACTTTAATCTGCAGATAAAACGCTTTTCTGTTGAATCATCCTTTGTGAATAATCCTGGCAATCTTGTTTGTGGAGATATTTCGAGCACTGAGCAACTTCGTCTCTGTCAATCACAACAGTTTTATAGTTTTGGGGAGGTCAGCTCCCAGCCAAACAGTGAGAGTGTTCTTTGAAATCAGCCATTAAGGCACTAAGCACAGGCTCTTAGGTCCTCTTCTGATGCGCTCACTATCTGGTACCACTATCTCTTCTGCTCTCTTTCCCATGGTGTAACCTTACCTCCCAAAGTTATCTTGCCTCAACACACACACACACACACACACACACACACACACACACACACACACACACACGCGATGCTGTTCCTGCTTGGAGTCTTGGAATCTAGTAGATTTATCACACAAACTTCTTGGACTTTTTGAAGCAATGGGTCCATAAATTTCAGACAAGGTAGACAAAACAAGCCTCTCTATTCTAGCCGATGACCATTAATTAAACCAATCAAAATGCCAACTGTCACTGGCAGATTTTACCAGCTGTAGCTAGCTAGCCAGCCAATCAAGCTAGTTGGTTGAAAATGTTGTGCCCAGCTAATGTTTCTGTGTGACTTTAAAAAACAACGATATATTGTAAAAAAAAGTCTTAATTGTGCACTTGATGGCTACATGCATCGTACTAAGGCTAAAGCTACAAACAGCGCTGTCCATGGTTCTGAAACAACAGCGTGATACTGTCTGAACGAGCTGCACTGTTATTGTTAGTTGTTAAGTTAGCATTGCAAACTGAAAGTATGCTACTTCTGTCATGTGCTGTGTGCTAGCCCGAGCTAGCTACAGTTTGCAGGCAGCTGCTAGCTAGCAGGAATTGTGTATTCCTGTTTCCACAGTATAGTAAGGCTCTGCATTCCCATATTCCACTGTAACTAGTGCTACAGTCGTTTTTGCTCACAGCAACAGTATATCAACACTAAACATTTAGTAACGTGCATTTCAATTATGGGGCATAATAGCCCTGGATTTTTCTGTAGTATTATTATTTTTGTTTGTTGCTCAAAATTCGTTAGCCCTTGGTATAAACAATTTGTTATCCGCTGGTCTCAAGTATAATACGAAATAAATGACTAAAAATACATAGCCTACTTTGTGTTTTCAAACTGTATTCCCCAAATAGGCCTAGAGAACAGGACAGCTGCTGACATTAGCTAAAACTCTGATAGCATCCAGGACCGGCTTCTGTACAGTAGATCACAAACTAATGTAGTTAGTCAATGATGTGCTCCTTGGCCTTGAAAGTAACTGTTATCACCGTAAGATAGTTAGCCGGGCATGCTAACAATTGCAGCTTAAGTTACAGCAGATAAGCACCCTATTTAATCCATTCTTGTTTTGGGGTTTTGAAAAGACTGGGGAAAAAATAACACAACCCCCCCAAACTCTTTAAATGCAGAGCGCCAGAGCCCAATGCACATTGCCTCAACATGTGGAGAAATCCAAAGCTTGACAGGTCTGTTGCACGACGGTTGCTAAGCTATGATTGAATCGCTGTTCTGAGGAGCCATTTAGCTAACAGTCTGTTGAACCCTTGCCAAAGAAGTAATTGGGTCCAGCCCTGTTTTTTTCTGTCCATATCTTTATCATGAGGTCACTACTGACCCTCAATTCAGCTGCAAGTACATTTGAAATATAAGCTTTTCATGTTCAGTTAACATCACTAAACCACAGTCATTGGTCAGCAGCAGTCATGGGTCAGCAGGACGACTCAGCAGTTGGGGGATGGGGGGATTGGAGTCAGAAGGGCAGGGGGTTGGGAGATGGAGGAGCAGAGAGAAGGGGAAGCCCAGACTCCCCGGTCCCCCAGGAGAGGACCAGTAGGCTGGGTGTGACAGTCATGGGACGTGGGCATAATGAGGATGCATCACTGCAGCAATGAGGTGCTCTATCACAGGCACACACACCAACAAGCAGGCATACACACTCCGACTGTGCACCCATCACCAATGGCCCACACAGATGTCAAATTATCATCAAACCTCTAAGCTGATCATTGCAGAAAAAAATAAGCCTCAATGTCAGCCCAATTCCCACTGTAAACAACAACGTGCTGCACTTTGAGTGATGCAAGTTCAGTGTGACTGTGGGAACAAGCTTTTTTCTTATACTCTGCTCTGGAGTCTTTTGATGATTCTCTGGGAAAGAAGGGGCACAACTTTTCCTGTCGCCTAAAGCCACCGCCGTTGCTGAGCAGTAAAGCAGCCAAAGTGCAGTAAAATAAAATGAGGTGAGGAAAGAATTGGACTGATCTGCAAAGCCATTGGCTGCCGCGAGGGTCATAAAATAATAACCCTCTGTCGTAAAACAAAGTGCTTATTAAATCATTTTAAACAATATCACACAATGCGGTGTGCTCCATGAGCGGCTCAAAAAAAAAAAAAAAAGATCTCATGGGGAAAGCAGCTGAACAATCAAAAGAAATTGAATAAGTTGATCATCATCACAACGCTGAGTAAGACTTTTGCCTTGGTGGCTGAGCTCCTCCCAGCACTATCAATAAAGTGACACTTGGCCATTATGTGGCCATTACCAGGACTTTAAGTGACAATTGTACATCAGAGGAGCAGAAGAGTACAGCCTCCCCTGTATTACTAAACTAAGACTTTGGTTATTTCTCTCTGTGTGGTGGTGGGAACATACAAAACAATGCACAAGCTCATGCATGTGTACACACAATGTGTAATATATATAGCAGTATGTCATATAAATATAGGATTTTAAACCCAAAGTAATGACATTTGGGAAATTTTCTCCAGGTCGGTGGCCTATTGTGTATGTACACACACACACACCCACACACACACACACACACACACACACACACACACACACACACACACACACACACACACACACACACACACACACACACACACACACACACACATCCTAATGTGCTGCTAGTGAACTAAAACTGTTGCTGCATTGAGCTGCAGTGAATGGATTTCTACCACTATCAGTGCAATAGAGGGCCGATAAAGAAGTGGGACCTTGTGAGGACTGTAACTCTGACAAGAGGTTTCACATGGATTTTTGCATCAGTACAATTAATGAGAGGATGTAAAGTCATGCAGTTCAGGAAGAGAGAAAGCATGAACTGCACTATAGTTAGTAAATTAACATGATCAACTATGGATTTCTTTTTGTTTTTGCACAAAAGCATATATATATATATATATATATATATATATATATACAGTACAGGCCAAAAGTTTGGACACACTTTCTCATTCAATGCGTTTCCTTTTTTTTCATGACTATTTACATTGTAGATTCTCACTGAAGGCATCAAAACTATGAATGAACACATATGGAATTATGTACTTAACAAAGAAGTGTGAAATAACTGAAAACATGTCTTATATTTTAGATTCTTTAAAGTAGCCACCCTTTGCTTTTTTTATTAATAAGGGAAAAAATTCCACTAATTAACCCTGACAAAGCACACCTGTGAAGTGAAAACCATTTCAGGTGACTACCTCATGAAGCTAATTGAGAGAACACCAAGGGTTTGCAGAGTTATCAAAAAAAGCAAAGGGTGGCTACTTTGCGTAATGTAAAATATAAGACATGTTTTCAGTTATTTCACACTTTTTTGTTAAGTACATAATTCCATATGTGTTCATTCATCTTTTTGATGCCTTCAGTGAGAATCTACAATGTAAATAGTCATGAAAATAAAGAAACACATTGAATGAGAAGGTGTGTCCAAACTTTTTTTTGGCCTGTATATATATATATATATATATATATATATATATATATATATATATATATATATATATATATATATACAGTGTATGTGTAACTTACAGTGGGTCACATGATGGGAAACCATCAACATCATGGAAATAGTCAAAGCAAAACGGCATTTGCTTTACCTGTCTTCTCACTTTTGTCATTGCACCAATTTCTTTCTTGCACCTATGTCAAACAATTTATTGTGCACTTACAACTCAAAGGCTTTTCTTTTGATAAAGATCACTGGTGTATTATATTAGTGGCATGAATGCCTCAGAATACCAAGCTGTATTTGTGACTGCCAATTGCAGTAAACTGAATATTAAACAAATAGTCAAATCGCTACCATAAAAGGAAAAAGAGCTGCTAATCTTCAGATTACTTCAATACTTTAAGTTTCCCTAGAGGGATGGCTATCATAAAAGGAATGGATCACAATTACTTGAAATGAAGGTCAAGCAAAGGCAGCAAGTGACATTGTTAGACTGAGGTACAGCTGCTGTCCTCATTACTATCACTCATTCGAAAATTAGCAGTATATTGGTGACTTTTAATTTGCTACTTTTAATTGATGTCCTGTTTGTTGTCTGGCAAGATAAACATACCAACGATCTTATATTGAAAAAAAAAAGTAGTTATGTGTTCTTTTCTTCTTCACTTTTTATTTGATTACATTTCTAGACCTCTACCAAAATTTGTAATTGTGTCCTTTTATGTCCATAAATTATAATTCAGTTTCCTCACCTGTGAATTTCATTGAGAAGGATCAGGGTAACAAACAACATCAGTGTCAAATGTTCTTGCCATTCCCTGCTCCATCAATCAAGGCAGAGGAAATGCTTCCGTCTGGAGAAAGCTACATTCCCTTTTGCAGCTGATTGAGATCTGGGGCCACTTCACAGAGTGCCTGCAAAGTGAAATATGAGCACAACTTATGAAAACTTGGAAGAAAAACATAAAAACTGCTGGATTACACACTTAGTCTGTAAATCAACTAACTGCTTAAGGATCATAATCCATAAAGCAGGATACTGAACACCTGCATGGTCTTTGCTAATGTGCATTGCCATGGTTGTTTACAGAAGCAGTATTTCAGGTCTGGATTCCACACCATCATGCCATGTGTACTCCATAACTATCTAATCTCCAGCTTCCCAACATTTTGGAAAAATATCCCTTTTATATAATAATAATAATAATAATAATAATTAATATATAAAATAACCACTTTCTTCTGAGAACAAGTGCTAAATTACAGGAATGTTGAGCCTTTGTGATCCTCTAATATAGTCACGTAACACCCACTGTTGTTCCCTAACACCAACAATGAGCCAACAAACAATGGAAAAGTACACTGAAATCCCTTGAGACGATGCTCTCTCTGTTGCATCTGAAGGTGTCGGATCCTTATGCTGTTTTGAAAATCAATAATCAAATCCTTGTATCCTGTATCCCAGTCTCAAATAGCTCTATGTCCAAGAACTAATGATGGCAAAGACGATAAAAAGGAGGAGGGATCAACAACACAATCCAAATAAGGTTCCCTCACCACTCATCATCCCAACAGCTGTTTTCCAAGAGGTGACACTCTTGTCCCTGCCCTTTAATTTTAATATAGTTAATGAATAATCAAACTGGCTTCTATGATATATAGACAACTTTGTGATACGTGTATGCACAAAGCTTTGTAACTTTGTATACTTGAAACATCTTAGCATTATTTTCTTGTACTCATTACACCAATTTAGTGCCCCACAGAACACTGACATCTTTGTTCAGTTGTTAACACAAGACAACAAATTTGGATACGCCACTCAACAGTATACAGTTATTTCAGACCATTTATTCATCCGCAATACATATGTACAATACACAACATAAATCTGACTACACTCAACCTCAAATTCTTCCACATTCCAAATAAATGTAAAAGTAGTGATTATTTGTCACAGAATCCTTAGCTTAAAGTTGACAAAGAACAGTGATCTTCAATCTGAATGAGCCTTCTTGCTGTAGAAACGGCAGGTAACTGAATTTCACCATCATGAAAAAAGTCAGACATCTTAAAAGAAATCCATGAAATATCTTTTGTGGAGCTATATTGATATGTATAATGGAGACTGTGGGCTCTATTACCTTAGATTGATCATTGATAGCCAATTGATTGAATTGCCAAACCTACCTCATTGTATGCATTAAGGATTGATTCGCTGTATAGAAATATTGATTTTCAATTTTCTTTTTTTATGCTAAGCATTTTACACATTGCTGTTTTAGTGTTTGGGAGGTTGCAGACGGAATTTTTCGTTTGAGAACTGAAAATGAAGTGTACAACTTTGTCTTTTCCCGAAAACACTAGACGGCGCACAAATAATAGGCTACATGTTCCGTGCTCCCAGCAGAAAGGTGCAGAGGCAAACACATCTTAAACGGCCACACACCTGGTTAAAAGCTAAAGGAGCAGACCACATTAATAAGTAGGGCGGCATAGTGCAAATACAGCGTCGAATTGTCTTATTACTGTGTGTCTTTGCATCACTTATATGAATCTGAACTTATAGAAACATTCATTTTAATGTAAAGTGTGTAGGCGTATATTTCGTGTTTTGTTGTTGTTGTAGTAAATATTGATTCTCTGGTGTCTATGCCCCACCTACATGGTATTTTCCAACTTCTTACCTGCAGCAGGGTATATATAAAAAGCAGCTAGTTTCTACGCGCGCTTTGAGTCTGTTTCCATGTCACATGCGACAATAAAAAATGCCACAGTTGGAACATTTCAGATGTGAAGTAGCGGCCACCACTGGCCAATCCGACACCATCTACACGTGTAAGCACACACTAGTTCCTTATTACTGTATATTGTTTTTCCTTCCTGATTTCTTCCCACATTACATCAACATTTTCAGATGAGGTAAAAGTCCGACCTGTGAAAGAGTTATTTGCTCATCTGGCCGCCAAAATACTGTTTTGGCAAGTATAAGATTGTATTTCAGGCCTACCAAATAAATGATGTATTGTTGCAATAGTCTAAGGTTTGCATAAGTGGACATCTAGGATGTTAAGGATATTGGGTAGTCAATGAACTGTGATAATTAACCACTGTGTGCTGATATAGGAAAGATAATTGTGAAACAAAACAGGCATTTGAAACCCGGTGTGTAGGCTACACTGTAGTTTGGTGAAGTAGGATACATTATTAAATTCCCCATAGTAGCCTAAATGAACCCAATCAATAACCAGATTTGCTGGAGTTGTGGACACAAATATGCTTCTAGTTTTTGGTCTCTTTTAATCTTGCTCTCCATTCAATTCATGTTACACCAAACCTCTGTTACAGCAAACCAACATTGTGAGGTTGATTTTAGCATTAATGTGCACATAAACACTGATGAACATCTTCGGCTTCACTTGATTTGAACAACTAAGAGGATCCTTTTATATCCTGAACCCATTCTGCTCTGTGGATCCTTTTATAGGCCTGTCCTGAACCCATCCTGCTCTGTTGTTGTTTCTCTTCCACATAAGCACGTAGCAGACGTTCCATTTTCCAGCTGCATATAGCTGTCTCCGGTGCACCGTAAATAAGGTTGATAAAGACGCTGGCGAAAACGACTTTCACGCGTCCCCCGATTGATTTAACGTGACCCCCTTTTGCAAATGATATTGGAAGCCTATTTAAACAGATGAAGGCTTAAATTGTCTTCCTTGTATGCGCATTAATCTCCCATTCATCATCATTACTGTGTGATTGGTCCGTCCACGCCTCCGCCAGCCCCTTGCGTTACGACAAGGGCCTGTAAATTAGGATGTAATCCAATTTAAACAGCGGTAGCAGCAGCCGCAGATCCATTTGGTGTTTTTTTGAATTTGCTGTCGGTGGACAGCTGCACTGCACCGCCCCTATCAAAATGCTTTGTGTTAGTTGTGGGAGCTGGGGAGCCCTGAGCCAATTCTCACTAATAGGATCTTATACGGCTGATGTAATTGGTGTTATGTGCGCAATCTATGAGCCCATCATATCTTGAAGCTCAGTCATACGCAATCTTTCAGCGATTAAATGGCATGTTGATGCTGGATTAGGCCGCTGAGGATTCAGTTTATACAGTGGGGGGAGATGGAGATCCATATGCGTGGCTGGGTAAATGTGGTTGTAATTTACCTCACTTTAATGTGTCATTCTGGCACAGTGTGACGCGGGTTTAGAAGATGATCGTATAGTGCTGCTGCTCCTGTGTAACCAAATGAAATGCAGCTCCAAGCTTTAAAAATAACCCGCTATGAAACCAGAAGTTTGGAGACCCTGCGCCTTTTGAATATTCAGCTAGCCTCATCCGTTTATCTTTATTTTATGGTACGATTTTCTTATGCATAAACCAAAAGACATTTTCCTGCATGACCCGTGTGCCTATCAGGCTTAAAGACACCGGCTGATAGTTTACATAAATCTGCCTTGTGGTTTTGCCCCGACCCGGGCGGCTTAAACGGTGTATTATTCCAAACATATGCATTTTAATCAGCTTGGTCACACTTACAAGAACTCGAGTTAATAAGGCCATCAATCAAACGCGTGTGCGGGAGGGAGTAGGGGGGGAGGGAGGGCTCATCGCTGCGGTGCGTGTGTGTGCGCAGTACTGTCTGATTAGGATGAACCTTTTACCTCAAAAAGCATCAGAGGAGGATTAATATCTAGTGACTGTATAAGACATTTTTGGTGTCTGGTTTTCCATTGTGGGCGCATAATTCGTTCATGGAGGTGATATTATGCATGTGCTTTGCTAATTAGGCCTATTGTTATAAAAGTGGACTCGAGGGATAGTATTTCATCTAAAATACCATGCTACATATATGTATATACTAGTTATAGTATATTAATAAATGGTATAAATGCAATCCTGCTTGTTGGATTATAGCTACAATGTTGCCAATATTTTTTTGCCAGGTGGACTTTAAGGCCCACGCTGATGCCAGCCATTTCTCCGCACATTACTGCAGTAACTTCTGATCTCTCCCATCTAAGACGTAAAACCCCATTTTAAAACATGATTTGTGTGCGTCTCTGCGGGCTACAGCACCTCGCCAATTACGCTCAGAAAACTCTTTTAATTTGCGCAGCCCCGGTCAAACGCGGCCAATTAAGTTCCCGCTGATTGGTGACAGGCCTCTACGAATCATCGATCTCTTTGCATTTCCAATATCTTCAGACACATAATTCTGTCGTGTCTATTAAGTGGTCGCAGATAAAATATGAGTTGCTTTAACGGAGCCCGGGGACCACTGAACTGTCACGGTCAATCTAGCGTTCCCATCAGCAGATACGAGGTCACACTCTGGTGTTTTGACACCGACCACTTGAGAAAAAAATTAGTGTTATTATTGGAGGGGGTGATAGACCAATTGTGTGTATAGAAAATCCTTAACAGCCTACAATCGAAATAAAATGACCCGGAGGAGTAGGGTAAAACTTGTTTGATTTTATTGTGTTGTCTTGGATTAAAGTAACATTTAGGAAGACATTCCTTAGCTCTGCATTCGGGATCTTCGCTGTTCAAATAAATCATAAATGTATTTAGAAGACAAACACTCCATTACTCCATTGATTCTTTGACAGTGTTTATTGCAAATTAGACGTTTAGGACAACAAAGTCAAAAACAACCCAAAAAATACAAAACAACCAAAATAATAATAAAAAAACACAATCAGTCACTTGTTAGTCCGCTTTCTCCACAAAATGCCACTAAACTGGCGCCACTGTAGCAGTGCAAGGCAAGACAAAATATTTAAAAAGAGGCCTATAGGCATATATTAATCACATTTTCATTAGCTATAAGATCTTGCTCTTATATCCTTAACTGTAAGAATGTTTAATGGCCTAAAAATGTTCACTATTATTATTATTATTTTTTTCATTTTGATTGTCCTCTCTCTCGTTCTCTCTCTCTCTCTCTCTCTCTCCATCCTCTTCTGGGTCCTCCTTCATCTCTTTCCCCCTTGTCAAACCGTGAGGGCTGTAGTAATCCGTTCCCCCGTCGCCTTGTTACCTTTTGGCAGTAACGATCCCCTCCTGGTATTATCATTAATTCAACACTCAAAATTCACCGGGTCGTACATATACATCACTTACTAATTTCACTAGCATCTGCACATTTCGGCCCGGCCGCCGCGGAGGGCCCCGTTGCGGAGAGCTGCTTTATAATGAGACGGTCGCATTCAAATCCCCTTGTTAAAAAGAGAGATGGAAAGCATCATTCTCGCGTGACTAAAATACATGTAGGTCGATGTGAACGCGTAAAGAGACGAAATGTTAATGATAAAACGCTATCCATCACGGAGATTTAAACGTTTATCTGGATTCCCCTCTCTCACACATCAAATGAATCTTATAAAAATCAAATCTGGGTTGGTGTCCATGCCCTCATATTTCAGCAATGAGATTATTATTTTTCAGTAATTAGAGATCCGTTGTGTGTCAGCTGAAGATCTGGCTAAGTATCTTGCCCAAAGTTTAAACTGGCTTTCACTGCTTACAGACTATCTCTTCATGCTGTTTCAGTCCTGATCAGATAATATGTTAGGTTAACAAGCTTATGTTAAAGGCTTATATAGAACAAAAGCGGGTTGTTTTGGTTTTATCTGGTCAGAGGCACTTCTTCCCTCTGGTCTATTGTCACAGATGAGGATTTGCTGAGCACTGAAGGCGTGAAAGTGACAAAAGCGTCAGTCCTGCTAGTTGGGGAGCAAGCGAAGTCCGAACCCGATGGCCTGCTTGAGATACCGTTGGATTGACTTGAGTGACAGGCCAGACAGGAGCAGGGGCTTCCTCCGGGACCGAGGCCGTGGGTCGGACCCGGGTACAGGGAGGGGTGTCTGAAGGCGCACAGGAGGTCCGGCCTCTGGTATGGGTGAGACAGCATCCGGAAACTGTCAAGGGAGCGCAGGGGGTTGGAGAAAGGGGTGGCAGCCGGAGCCGCGCCAGCTCCGACACCAAGATGGGAGTAGTAAGGTAGCGGCAGGTGGGATGGAAAGGGGTAGGGCAGGTTCCCAGTGGCTGCCGCGTGGCTCATCATGTAGGTATAGAAGGCCGGGTCGGCGGGGTGAGGCCACGTCATGGCCAGACGCTGGCGCTTGTCTTTCATCCTGCGATTCTGAAACCACACCTTTGACAGAGACACACCGAGTCAAATATTAACCACAACGCCCACTGAGCCAAAGACAAACAACAATAACAAAAGCAGAAATGTAGCTCAGGAGTTCCGCTTTTACGCACGAACTAGAATTTGGGTTACAGCAAGTTTTTGGATTTTGTATGGATAATGACATTTTATTGTAAACAAGACAATTCCAATTTGTACTTGTTCTTGTGCCAGTTGAAGAAAAATATATTTTAAAATCCAGGCCTCTGATCCCAGTAAACGATTAGCTGCAGCTTATAAATTCTTACTAGCTATTCTTGGTATTTGACTGGATTTATGTGGTGTATTTTCTGTTTATATACATAATATAAAGTTTTAGATATATCTAAAACTGACCTTTGGGGAATCATTTATTTTAAACACAACAGTTTGGCGGAACTCTTGTTTTGATGGAGCTTTCTAAATACAAGCTCACAAAAGGTGAGCCTGTATGCACATTTAGAGGCCAGCTCTGCTCCTTCGAAACAAATCTTACCTTGATTGTGGTTTCAGGTAGATTTAAGGCGGCCGCCAGTTCGCATCTCCGCGGCCTAGACACGTAGTTCTCCCGGTAAAATTCCTTCTCCAGCCGTGCGATTTGCTCCCGGGTGAACGCTGTCCGGTACCGGCGAATCTGATCCGCTGCATAGGACAAGGAGCCCGGACCCGGGACCATGTTACACGGGTCAGCACCAGTCTCACTCGGGTGACCCGGAGAATCACCATTTCGACCTGAATCAGTTTGCAGAATAATTAATCAGATATAATTAGCATACAATAAAAAAAAAAAAAAAAAAAAAAAACATTCAACAGAATAATTTAAATGAAACAAAACACAAACATTTATTTATACCATTCGTTTCATATTTAATAAGCTGTTTTCCTAAGAGGTAGTAGGCTAAATTCATTATTTTAACTGCAGTGTTTTACGTTATTTATTAAAGGCCTTCCTGACATATAGCTCGGGTCTTCATTTTGTGGAGTCCTAGCGACTACACGCTATTTGTATTGTTAATATTATTTTCCAGAGGCCTATATTGATGGACCATTTTTGCAGACTAAAACTATGAATAATCAGGTTGTATTGTTATCATTCGCTTGTCCCCTTGCCATCCTTTTGGTTTGAGGTAAACAGCAGCTACAAATATCCATGTATTTATATTAATATTTTTGTTTAAATATTCTTTGTGGGATGTAACACATTTGCAGCAAACAGTGTTAAGTCTTTGTACCTTGCATGATTCCAGACAGACACAACACAAATTCCTGTTAGTGGCTTTCCTTTCACGTTTTTGCTTGTGGTTTACATAAAATCCTGCATTCTTCCTCGTGCAGTAAATATACTATAGGCTGATTTGCTTTGTACAAGTGACTCATTGTTAAACTCAGAGGGGAAAATGCCTGGTTAGATTGTGGGTGTCACCTCAGCGTGTTTCCAGTTACACTGGTCACTTGACAGAACAGCTGTGTATCACCGACTGCAGTTATATTCTACTGTTCTTGATGCTACAATGTATTTTATTGAGGATATATTTAAAATTTCGATTTCATTGTACATTTCAGATATGATAAATGCATGTTTTAAACGTCCGTGTTTATACTGATGTTTTTTGGATTGGCATAATCCACGTTGGCATTCAATCAACTTCATTAGCACAACCATGCAGTCTCAGAAAACCCGCAGTGGCATGCAGCTCCCAGCCTACCTTTAGCTGTTGGGTAGTCCATGCTTTCAGGCGTGCAGCTGACATCAATTTCCTCGTAGAAGTCCGACTCGGTGTCAGAGCTGCTGCCGTCTTTGTGGGGATGATCACTTCGGTGTCTTTCTCCGGAGGAAGACGTGCCAACTGGCCTCATATCGGCGCACATATTCCTCCGTGCGCTCTCCTCCATCACCACCTCCGCTCTGTCCCGGGAGTAGGGCGCAGCGCCGGGGCTCAGACAGCTTCTGTGGACCTGCTTCCCCTGCGGTTCTCGCACCGGGCTCCCTACGGCTCCCGACAAATTAGAGCCGCTCTTGCCAAGCTGACTTCCCTCCGCCAGCATCACCATCTCCTCTCTTCTTTCCATCACAAGCACGATTTAAAAAAAAAACTCGACTTCGCGGGAGAGTGCAAGCCGTGCAAACCGAGGCGATGATTTTTCAGGTTGGAGGGGTGTGTGTAGTGATGGTGGAGGTGGGTGAGGGGGGTGGGGGTTGAGTCCCAAGGAGAAGGATAGGCTTCTGGAAAAGAGGGGACGCAATCCGGTCTGACCCTGTGAGAAGAGCGCTCCAGAGTGCGCAGAGGGAGCTCTGGGAGGGATCACCATTTACCCTCTCTCTCTCTTCCTCCAGAGCTGTCATTCTTAATAGGCCAGTCGTCATGATGCCCTCCCCCCCATCCCCCCGATGACGACACGCATTGATTGGATATGAGTAAACAGACGGAGCAAAGGCAGCGTTGAGATGGAGGTGGGGGGTTTCAGGGCACAGCTATGGAAATCTATCTATCGATCTATCATCTATCTATATATTATTTATCTATCTATCTATCTATCTATCTATCTATCTAAATTAATCTTTAGATTTACAAAATATGTATGAGAAAAAAAAATTCAGCTCACATTTTTATGAGCTTCAATACATTGTATCGTCATTGATAGAGTGAAACGTTTATCAATCAAAATAAGCTATTAAATTGCATTTTAGTGCACCCCACACCCTCCAGTCTCCCCATTCTGTCTTTACTGCCTCTCTCATTTCCACCTAAAGTGGAGTCAAGTAAAGTCCTCAAAGGTCAAGTCTTGCGGTCAGAGTTTAGATAAGAGGCCATTTGACATGAAGCCTTAAAACTCATGAAGTAGAACAAGACAGGCAGAAAGCTAAATCCATTATTTGTGCGTCTTAAATAAGTTGTAAAGCCTATTATTACCATGCAGGCCTATACGCCATGTAGACATAATATTGAATTTGCAAGAAATGTGACACTCACGCGCACACATTTAAAACCGTAAGAATATAACGCGGTGCGCTGCTGTGACAGTGTTTCAGCAAAGATCAGTGACGGATGATGCTTTACATTATTTCTGGGGCTTAACGAAAGATATATTGTCTTTGAGTACAAAGTCACTGAACAATGATAAAGGAAGAGTTACTGTATAGGGCTTGTGTCCCCTTTAGGGCCTGGGGCAGGGGTGATTCATTTACCACATTAACTTCCTGTGTCTGTAGGAAAAAGAGATACGCTGGGACTACAGGCTAATGTGGATTGAAGTTGTATAACAGGTTCTTGATATGCTTGATATTTAACTGAAGGATGCAGTGCACAGAATGTCCACTGTTTTGAGTTTACGGTCTCTTCAGGCTGTGATCGAGTTCACTCTACCTTTGCTCCAGTTTGCAACCTATATACCAAACATATGAGCGCCATTTGACTGTGACAATTGTTCACTTCTTCGAACCTTTTTTTTTTTTTTTTACTCATAATCATTATCATAATCGGGAGAAATTATTACAATATATCCAATAGCAAGTATTTGGGAGCAGTAGGCCTAGCATTAACGGTTAATGCACTTTAGCGGTAATAGGCTATGCACCTGTTAACTCATCTTAACTTATGACTTAGAATGAAATATATGGTCAGTTGCATTGCTGTTCTCTGTCCTCAGGTATTTAAGCAGGGTTACACGTTGGGGTAAAAATTGCATTACATTAGAACCTGAGCGTACCCGATGGCTCTTAGAAACAACCTTTTTCCAATCTTTGATCATACTCGGCAGCTGTAGGGCACGGTGGTGGACTTGGACGGCCATGATGTTGTGTAGAGAGATTGAGTCATGTGGTCTCAAAAAGAGGAGAGTGAGGCAGACTGTGGAGCTTCAGAAGCCTCCGCTGTCCTTGTGCGCCCTCGCCTGTCCGAATGAGGGAAGAGGCCCCAGCGGCGGCCCCCTCCCCCAGCCCGCCAGCTGAGGAGTTGAGGGAAATTCCTTTGCCTTTCTCCCCCGACGCTTTCATCTGGCCAGCAAAGAAAAAAAAAGTAGACCTCTCTCTCTCTCTCTCTCTCTCTTCCTCTTCCTCTTCCCCTCACTCTATGACGATTTGATGTTGATGCTTTTTTTTTTTGAGTGTAAAATACTATAACATCGGAGTGTGAGTTTGCAAAGTATAACTAAGAATATCACAAAACTACACTTATTTTCTTAATCTTGTACTTATTTAAATATGTTGTAATCAATTTCGTTTAGTGACGTAAACTCCCCTGGCATTTAAATAATTATAATACGAATATTAATTGTGAAGACAGAACACAGTAGATAAAGATCAGTCTGCACATTGTTAACGAAGAACAAACTAATTGAAATGCACTTAAGGAACTTCTCAACCATAAATATATCCCATGACTCAATAGGAAAAAGAAAAATTGAATTTCTTTAATTTCGCTCTTTGTGGCAAAAGTTAGTTTGCTCCTGCAACTTACCTGCTGATTTATATTGCCTATTTTGTGTAGTTAAAATGAGTATACATGAAGTGAAAAAATATGGTTAATCTTGTTCATAAGATTTTTTGGGGTAGCCGGTATTTAGTGTTTATATAACGTACTCTGGCTTTTTGATTTAGGCAAATTACATCTGAGGCTGCATGTACACATTTTGTGGCATACTTCAAATCCGCCTTGTTTTTAGAGACGGTTTACTTTCAGACAGCTTTTAAAATCGTAAAGATGGGTCACCATGCAGTCCAACGATGGCAAAGGTCCCATGGTTTTGCTACTTTCCAGGAGTTATGCAATGGGTCGTGGCCGGGGCAGATGGGATCTCGTGATCATCCGGAGATAACACTTTGCGCAACAGATGAATGACCTTGTGGGTTTACAGTAGTGGCACTTATATTGTGTGTGTTTTAGATAGTGAAGGACAGCGAATGGGTTTGGAGAGCTTGCTGATTGTGGAACATTTTTTATTCCCTTATTTACATGAAGGAATGACCATGCAATGCATCACGTATCTTTTGACAGGCAATCCAAATCCTGCACATTCTTGGTGGCAGAAGTGCAGAAACGTGGACTGCAGTCTCTGCTTCAGTGTCTCGTTTTGCAGGGGGAGATCAAAGAGGGGGTGCGCCCCCGTGGCAGACACTGCAGAATGCGCCCCTCAGTTTTACTAGCCAGCCCAACTTGAACTTGACCATGGAGCCTGCGCAGTACGCATGTAATCCTATCCATGGCACTGGCAGTTTGCTTTTAGCACAAAAAGTTGTTCAGCGTGTGATAGAATAGCGCATGAATGAGTTTGGCGGATGTTCAGTTTGCCGCTGGCTGAACTGCACTGGTTTTACCCAAGGAGTCAGAACCTGGAAGAAAATATCTAGCCTCTCCTTTATTATCGTGGCCCCTCCCGTCTCCGTTGCTTCAACTTGGCCTTGAAACGGGATGACGCAGCTACTAGAGAGTTAACTCGCTGACCTTGGAGTGAAACATGTCCTGATGACTATACAGCTGGAAATCACTGCGCTGTAAGACCCGGTTTTATCGCTGCTCCATCCTGCAAACCCCGCGCTATTACACGTAGGGCTTAGCAAGCCACTGAAATCAGGCCTGTGTTACCCCATTAAAGGGGAAAACATCACGAGGCATTCAGCAGAAGCAAGGCAACACACCAGGTGCAAAGCCCTGGCGTTTCACAAGAGTGCATGTAATTCTTTAGACTTGTTGGTGCGTCCCTGGCATCTTTGAGAAAGGGGATATTTACAAGTCCGTCTGGTTGCAAATGGGGTTTTATTTTTAGAGTGTTGCTGTCATCTGCAAGAATATGCCCAACTGTTTCTGGATATGTTTTCTTACTATTTTAGCTGCTATTGATGGACGTTAGCCCAGAGGTAGATTTTGACATTTCTGTGCGTAGTTCGCGAACTATTCTCTAATTGCAGGCGTTTTGCGATGAGTGCAGGTGCTGAGGTTGTGTGGTTGCATGGCATCCAACGGATTTGCATGGGATTGAAGGTGTGTTAAAGATAGTCCCGAGAGAGGGGTGTTTCGGAATCTTTTCGATCTCGACCTAAAAGTTAGTGTTTGCCACGACGCAATTGACTGTTGTAAACAGGAAATACAGTGGGAAAATATTTTTGGAATAAGATTGCATCTTGAACACGGCATTGTGTGGACCCATTGCTGTAATCAGTTACATTATGAATGGGTGTACAGCCGACATTTGACGAACGTGTTTATTAAAATTATCAAAAACAAAACATAGGCCTACATCACATATTTACATTTCCAAGAAGTATATTATGCTTGTATAAGTATGCTAATTAAATTAAATAAATCACGCAAAAAATATTAACATTAAGGCAATAACATTTGTTCTTTTATTTTGCATTAAAATCTTCACAGCAAATTTCAAAATGCGTACAAAGTTTTCCAGTGGAATTATTTAGACTGATCAGAGCTGTCTGTATTCTGTGGGTTCATCATTAAAGGCAGGCCAGCTGCTAATTACCTTTTTAAAATACAAATGCAGGCGGAATTAGTTCTCTGTATACATATCTTTGTTTTCTTTAAAGTAACAACAAAACACCTGAAATATAACAGGTGTAACCCCAGTACATTGCCATATTTTACACAAAGTCGTGTTACTACATAAGGTTTCTATTTAATGTACCTGATTTGCAGCTTATATTTGTGGTGCACATGGCTACTAAAGATGGACCTTATTTCGGCCTTTGTGCTGGCTGAACAAAGCACAAGGCCATAACGATGATGGTTCTGTATAACATTGTATCTGATGATGCTAAATGTAATTACCAACAACAAAGGAAACAGCAGCACCAATGCTGCGAATACTAACAATACATATGGTAGAGATAATAATGAGAGCGATAATGATAGTAATACGACAAGCAGGCCTACGTGCCTCCATAGTTCTCATAGAATAAATAATTAAAGTAGCCTACTTAAATAATGTTTTAATGTTCATGTGAATGTCTTTTTGCCGTCTGGTTATTTTTAGGCAGGATCAGAATGGCACAAAGACTACTGCCAGAATGATACAAATTTAAAAAGGAACCACTATTTTCCCCTTTATATCCCCTCCATCATCCCGTTTTAAGCCGGTGAATGACACATAATCGCAGACCTCTAAATCTGGTAATATTCCTGTATGCCAATAAATGATTTCACATGTAGCTCGCAGTCTACAACTTTAGCAGGCAGTTAACGCAACATTTAAGACTTCTGCTGGATAAATTGAAACGTGCAACGGGCGTGTCAGTCAAAAGCACACATCAAGAACACCTTGTGTGTTAGTGTGTGTGTGTGTGTGTGTGTGTGTGTGTGTGCGCGGAGTGAGTGAGTGAGTGAGAAGAGGCGCTTTTTTTTATTTTTATGCAATCCTTCATAATCACACAGCAGGCGACCGTCCAGGAAATATGGAAAAGTCAAGTGTATGACCGCCCTGTGGTTCACTGCTTTGACCACAAAAACATATTGGTTGTTATGTTTTGACAACTTTTTGACAGCCGTCTACTTTAAACACGTGCCATCAAGACTGAAATTTGACTGCATGTAGTTCGTCTTAGCAGCCCGTTTTATAACACGATTTATGCTATTAACACTAGAAATTTATAGCCGATCATAACTTTATATAGATATTTCCCTACTTTACCCAGGCTTCAGGCGCTGAGGCCGTGGAATAAATGGGCTCTTTCTCTCTTTAATTTGGATGCCAGTACAAACAGGGGGTTAAACCTTGATAATGACCTCAGAGAAAAGCCTCCAGGGTGTGCTGCCAACTCCCAAAGTGGAGTCCTGTCCTCCTAAGGATCCTTCAGAAAGACCAGGGATGGTCCATATCAAGATCACAATTCGAAATAGTTTAAATGAACTATTAATTGGTTATCTCGCTTGGAACTTAAAGCATAAAGTACTATTTTAATCATCATTCAGGCTGATCATTGCTATCTTCCACATTTTCTGCAGATATCTAAGAATTCAGTGCCAAGTCAACAATGAATAAGTGTTTGTGCAAGTGTGTGTAATACGTGTAGCTCTATGTTGAAATGTGCATCTATTTGGCGGGACAATGTGTTCGCCGCTCGTCTGTATGTGTGTGTATGTGTGTGTATGTGTGTGCATGTGTGTGTGTGTGTGTGTGTGTGTGTGTGTGTGTGTGTGTGTGTGTGTGTGTGTGTGTGTATGTGTGTGTATGTGTGTGTATGTGTGTGTATGTGTGTGTGTGTCCATTGTACTTTGGGATGTCTACTGTCTGGACTGACCACATGCGCCGGTGGCCACCTTGGCGAGGGCTTTCTGTTACTAGGACTGTTATTAAATGAATAAAATAATAAAACATAAATGATTCCTGAATGAAAACACCTCCCTGCAGCATATACAAAACAAAAGGCCTGATGTGGTCGCAATAATATGAATAGATGATTTAAAATCTAACAAGACAACGAAGATTTAATGATTAACGCAACTTTGTTTTTGAGCTTGATTTACCAACATTGAGAAAAGCGCCACAGGGTAGAACGCAATAGACTAGGCTTTGTACAGTTACCCTGACTCATAGTTGCTGCTGCATGCTGTTGCTGAATGATTCATTATTTGGCATTTGTTGTATGATAACGTCAAGACACATCCAGGCTACTGTGAATCCTAGTTTGAATCACATATTTTAACTCGGATTTCTCCTCGCGAAGGTAATACAAATATTCCAACATAATTAAGAATATTGCATATACTTACACTTTGTTTGATTCATTGTAAACTTGAGAAATAGTGCAACGTTTTAAATACAAAGTACTTATTGAACGAGTAGTCTTTGCAATACAAATGTAAGAATGAAGATATAGGCTATATTATTTGTATTCTATCCTTGCATGTTTGCACAATTAACACTCACCTGTTATAATAAGTAGGCTAATAAGCGCTATAACACTGTTTAATGACTTATCAAGCCATGTATTTTATAGGCTATTCTTTTTTATATATTTGATTAAACACAACGTGATATTTAATAATTAATAAATAATAATTGTCTGTTATTTGGATTCAAATTGACACATTAACGCCACCAAATTACTTTAGATAACAAACATAAACATGTATGCAGTCCCACGTATTTCCAAAATATCAAAAATGAAATGATGCACCTCCCCCACAGACAAAACATAAAGTACATTTCAACATATTTGTGTGTGCTATAACACACACACAACCTTTCAATCATGGTCCTTCATTGTCTCCTCTGCTCGGCCTTTTGTTTTGTTGAAAGTTCCACAGTACTTTTTTTTCCCCAGTGCTGGGCCTACAACACAAAACCCCAAATGGTTCACAACATTGTCGTAAAACTGTAAAAAGCATGTATTATTGTTAACAGGTAATCATTTTAGGCGTGTAGTTTGTGATATTTTATATTAGGTTATTGTTTAATTTCTGTATCATGTTGTTTAAGTTAATTGTATGTTGATATTTACTGCATGGAAGTTTAACTTTTGACATATCAAAGGAAACCAGTGAGACCAAAGAAGCTTTTTCTGATATACATAAACATGATACGTCTATAGGCTGGAAACCAAACGTCTGCATCCGTGTTTTACACACTTGAGTGACTGCTTGTGTTTATTTGATGTGTATCCTTGAATAGCAGATAACATAGCCAAATTACACTCAATTGGGCCCAAACGCATGCTGTATTTTGAAACTCTGATAACAAATCCAGTGAAAGCTCCACCAGTTCCATTTCCTACAGAACAGACAGAGAGCGACTGGTTGTAAACACAAACCAACAGACTAGACACACACACACACACACACACACACACACACACACACACACACACACACACACACACACACACACACACACACACACACACACACACACACACACACACACACGTCTATCCCGTCCCCTCTTTTCAGAGATCAAGATCATTTTCACACGTATCTGCCAAAAACACCTCCAAAAGATCTGCAAATAAAAAAAAACAGCATTCCTTTTACATGTCCAACGCTGGGATACAGAAGTAGCTATAGCACCAACCAAGTGAAGCGGGTACAGACTAGTTTGTGAGAATACACGCTGGAGAAAACAAAATGATAGTAAAAGTTAATGTCCTCCAATAGCTTTCATTGGGACAGGAATTCTCACCCCTCTTCCGTTCTTTTCAAGCGCTCAGACGGTTTCTTCAAAGCCTGAATAGCCCGACAGGCTGGATGGCTAGACAGCAACTTTCAACTTGACCTTGGCCTCCAGCCGCGTCTACCTCCTATACGTAAAAACAAGCACGCACTGCCAACACATAGCTGTTTTCTATCTTTGCATATTGTAAACATAACGGAAGTCTGTAGTGTCTGAAATATTCACCTACAACATGTTATCAGATTTTCTTTATTAGGCCTATATTGACATGGGGCTATTCAAAGGGAAGCTGTTTCTGATTGCGTTTTGAGGAACATTTACATGAATACATTGCATTACTTGAAATATGTCGACTCTACTTTTCTATAGCATTTCTACATCCCTTACTGAATGCGCTGTTTTGTACAGAGTACGGACGGGGAAGTATCCGTACTACATGTAATGTATGCGTCAGCGGGCGGCAGAGATATTTTTAGTTCCTTGTGGATAATGGGCAACATTGGTACACAACATAATTGAACATTGTTTGAGTAAGTGGGAATCTCCTTTGGTAAATGGCTGTGAGCAGGTCCTGTAGCGATGCAGACAAAGGCTGGTCAGTGTGCGTGCGTAAAGGCCAAAAGGCTATGCATATTAGTCATATAAATATAGCTGTTTTTTTTAATTAAAAATCGACTCTTATTTGAGCTTCAGACAAAAAAACAAACACTTTTAAGACATTAATTATTAATATCCTATAATTCAAGCATTTGAAATGTTGAAATATAACATAATATGAATAAAAGGTAGGCTACTAGTGTATGTATCTTACGTTTTAAGAATAAAGGAACAGCATCCATCTCAATTGAATCAGACACGACGAAAGCTAAATCCCTTTATAGGTACGGTCACCTTACTTCGCCGCATTTTTCTCCATTTAATTATCTGTACTGTGATGTTTACCGTCCTCTTTGCATAGCCTGGTCACGTGATAACATCTGGGCCAATGACGGCGCAACCTCCGCGCTCTTGTGCGCGTCAGAGTGGCATTACTCTCTGGGAACCAGTATCTCCTTTTCTCAGTCTCTGGGCTTTTTTAAAAAGAGCCAGAAGCTTCAATGCTGGATGCCGTGCTATGACAACGTCACTGCTCCTCCGTCCTCGCTGGGTCGACCCGTCGGTGATGTTCCTCTACGACAACGGCGGCGGTTCCGATGAAGTGACTAAGAACATGGAGGGTTTTGCTGGTGGCAACTTTGCTGCAACCCAGTGTAGAAATCTGATGGCGCACCCCGCGTCTCTGGCACCCAGCACGGCTTACTCGTCCAGCGACGTGCCCACCTCTAGTATGGGCGAGCCAGTGAAACAGTGCAGCCCTTGCTCTGCAGCTCAGAATTCTTCCAGCGCGTCCCTGCCATATGGGTACTTCGGTAGTGGCTATTATCCGTGCCGAATGTCGCATCACAGCAGCATAAAGTCTTGCGGAGCGCAGCCCCCCTCCGCGTATGGAGAGAAATACATGGACACGTCCGCCTCCGGCGACGACTTCACCTCTCGGGCAAAGGAATTCGCTTTTTACCCGACCTACTCTTCGGGCCCATACCAACCTGTCCCCAGTTACCTGGACGTTCCTGTGATGCCAACTATCAGCGCGCCGTCAGAGGCCAGACACGAGTCCCTGCTGCCTATGGAGAGCTATCAACCGTGGACGCTCGCCGCCAACGGCTGGAACGGCCAGGTTTACTGCGCCAAGGAGCAGCCGCAGCCAGGACACATGTGGAAGTCCTCCATACCAGGTAGGCTACATCCCTCAGGGTCCACACTTTACAGGACAGAGCGGTTTGAAGAGCAAACAGGATGCACATTGTATAGAATGGGGTGTATGACATGTCAGTTGCTTCGCAACCTGCAGGACTTACAGCCCAACAGATAATTTAGCTATACAAAATGACCTGAATTAATGTATTGATTTTTTTTCGTTTACTTAAAAGAAGTGAGGAAATAATCTCAGCGCAGTGTTTTTATTAAGTTTCCTGTGTAAATGTTACAACTTTATTATTTATTATTAAGCAACTGGCATTATCACGGAATATTCATCCCTACCTTCCTTGTTTTAGGGATGTAACATACAATTCTACACAGAAAATCTTGAAATATTTTATTTTATTTTAAAGCAAGTGGAAATGTTTGGTTCAGTTATAAGCAGATTTTTATTTATTGAAAGTTAAATGTGAAGCTAAACCACTTGTTGAGAAGCAGCTCATCACAGCTTATTTGGTCCCTTTTTTTCTCAGACGCGGTGTCCCACGCCGGAGGAGAGTCTGGCTCTTATCGACGTGGAAGAAAGAAGCGCGTGCCATACACCAAGGTGCAACTGAAGGAACTCGAGCGCGAGTACGCGGCCAATAAATTTATCACGAAGGACAAAAGGAGGAGGATATCTGCCCAGACCAACCTGTCCGAGAGACAGGTCACGATTTGGTTTCAAAACAGACGCGTGAAGGAGAAGAAAGTTGTCAACAAATTGAAACCCATCAGCTAGTTTTTTTTTTTTTATTACGGACAATATCAGTGGGAGATAAACTACGAGGCCTACATAGACACACCTACAGACACATGCTTGGACTCATGGATTGGAACAATAAAACTCCTTCCTGACTGAATATGATTTATTTGTATGTTGCCAAATGATTTCCCGGAGCTTCTGGAACAAAATTTCTGAGGCCTATAAATGCTGGACCCTCTATTTCCTGCACTTGTTGTTAAATATTGTGTAAGGAGTCAAGTGAGGAAAAAAGAGAAAACGTATAGCTGCAGCATTTGTGACTTTTATTTTTGGCATGCTCCCTCTCAACACATGAAAACTGACCCCAGTTCAGAAAGTTGTGCGCCACCGAGCTACGCCTTTATCTGCAACTTTAACGAGAGTGATAAAAACAAAAGAGAAGATTCACAGGAAGTGACGGTGTTATGGATTTGGACCTTGGGAGTTAAATATTAATCTCTCCTAGCTTTTTTTTTTTTTTTAAACCTACTCACATGCTTAGCTTGTATGAAGTTTAGTCTTATCATATGAACCCGTGCTCTCATTCATATCCAATCCATGGTGCAATTCTTATTATAATGCTTAGATAATCGTGGGAAATGTGTTCATATCACTCATAGCTTTTTATAATGTGTACGTATTAATGTGGTTGTATATAAAGTAAATTCCGGCATGATGGTTATATATGTGTGTGTGTGTGTGTGTGTGTGTGTGTGTGTGTGTGTGTGTGTGTGTGTGTGTGTGAGTCAGTCTGTCGGTGTTAAAGTCCGTCCCAATAAAATATGGACTTGGTTGAATTTTATCCACGGCATTATGTTGAACATAGATCCTTTGCATTGCATGAGGCTATGATGACAGCTCAGTTTATCGGTTTACACACAACCACTTCATCTTTTTGAAGAATTTGCTCCTCCATTATCGTTACACTTTCAGATGCTCTTTAAGGCCCATACGCTGCATGTGGCATATGGTTTCAATAGTGAATGGGTGTAGAGGCTTTGCCGGGTTTGTAGGAGCTTTCTTTATCCGGATATACTTAATGCAAATTTCTATTTTGAAAGTCCAATATTTGCAATGTGTAGTAGAGTTCTGTTTGGCTCTGGGAAAAGAGGAAATCAATCAGTTTAGGCTGGTCTGTGTTGGAATATAGGCTGACATTGCCATCTAGTGGCGACTTTGTGGTACACTCAAGTGGTTTTTCAGTGGACAAATCATCCCATACATAGTTTAAAGATATACTGAATAATACGAATAATAATAGTAGCCCAATTTCATGTATTATAATTTTTATTTAATTCTATAATATTCAGTATTTTGACTTTGACCGAGACAGCAGCCGTGGTAAACTGACGCTGGTGGAGTGTCCAGGAAAAACTCGTCATTTTATAAATGAACCCAGTCTATATCAAACAGAAAACAAATTACCCCCTCACTCATTGTTAGTGTGACTATACAATGCAAATAATCGGCTAAATATTGAAATTATTCCAAGGAAAATTAATCTTGAAGGACATTGAGGTGAACGTGTGTATTTTTTACTCCAAATGTATTTCTTAGTGCTTCTGTTTTATTCATTAATGCATGTTCAAGGTAAAATCTATTCGCTTCAGGGTTACTTTATAAATGCTAGTCGCCCTTTTAATAAATGACTCTGTTTACATCGACTTAAAGCATTGGGTTTACTGAGATGCAGCTGTTTTGTCTTTACGTTAAAAGGTTTTCATCTTTTATTCCCGCAAAAAAAAGGACAAATAGATTTGTCAGCTTGAATCCCTAACGATATTTAGGCGACTGGTTTCAAACGACGCAGGAGGCCAGGTGTCAATCTACTTTGTCCAACTACACATTATAATTATTAGATACCTTCTTTTTGGTAGATTTTTTTTTTTTAAATGAGTAGGACGGACACACACACACACACACACACACACACACACAAACATCTCAGAATGGAGTGAAATAATGATGTATTTATTTGAATATAGTTCCAGTTCTGTAGTTTTTCCGTGATTTGGGGATTAATCCCAAATAAAGTGCAAAATATAATCACGCGAAAATTAAACTCGGTCACTGTGACGAAAATATTTTTAGATTTTTTTTAAATTTAACTTGATATTACTAGGCTACGTTTTCTGGACGATTCGTGGAAATGTCTTTAAAACATACGGCCTTTACCTATATGAATATTGGTGCTGTATGAACGGAGTCGCACTTTAGATTTAATCTGAATTAATTTTAACCTTTGCTGGCAGTTTTGTGGTTTTGGAAAAAAAAGTATGCTTTTGAAACGTATTTGCTCCGTCGCCGTCACTCCGTCGTTCACCGTCGATAATAACGTAATGTGAATACTTACTTGTTCTAAAAGATTTTCCTTTTGAGTGACTAAATGCAGTTGTAAAGCAGATGCAGCCAAAAACGCATCTTCCCACAATGCTGTTTTGGCGGCATTAATGCATATGATTCAATCTTACTGGCAGTCAAATGTCAGTCATGAAACCAAATCCGTCCTCATTCAGAGCTCCAGCTCCTTTTAGCTGGCTTTCCCACCTGTTAGGCTGATTTGCTTGGTGATACAACTGTTTTAGCTCATTTTGTTAACTGAAACAGCTTCATCCGCCATAGGCAATGTCTTCTCTAATTTCAAGCAGCTTAAACTGTACATAAGGCTCATATGTGCAGTTTATATATTTTACTTATCCCAGTAATTGATAGCGCATGGCTTACTCATTTAATTTAATGTGTTTATTTGTTTTTGCTTTGTGCTAAGAAACCTAAACGTGACTGGCATTACTCACTAAAGATAAGATATAGAAGACTGATTGTCATCGTTCTTTTGACTCAAATTGACTTAAACATACTATAAATCCATACAGAACCTGGGTTTTTATCAGGTTATTATTATTATGCATATGCTATGTTAGTATAATTCGTAGTTGTAGTGATGCTTAATAATGTGATCAATAGAAGCTATTTAGTTTTTATTTATTTGACTTAGGCTATATTTTTAATGTCTCATATCTCATCTTAATAGGTGTTTGTCTTTTCAACACATTTGTAATAGGTCTTTAGTCATTATTATGAGAGTTGCATTTCCTAGTTTAGCCTACTTGTAAAATATTAAGTAGCCTAAACAAACATGTTTTCGGGATTATTTACAGTCAACTAAAGCCTAAAATATTTTAAAACTGAGTAGTCTGATATCCTGTGTTTATGATATGCACATGGCCAGCTGGCTGATTGAGAGAAACACCCCAGAAATGTGAGCCAGTACGTCCGCGAGCACGGAATGTAGTCGCCCTGCTCCCACGTCCTGTGACGTAGGCACGGCGGGGCGCGCACGTGTTATAGCCTACAATAAACTCAGAGATGGGAGTAAAGTGTGATGTCTGACTGCTCAGTACATCCTGTACTCCAGAAACACGAAAAAGCGGAAGAGCCGAAGCTTCAGAGCGGAAGTTTACTGCAGTGACGTGTTCGGCGAGGCAGCTCATTGGCTGCGAGGTAGCACAGCAGCGTTTTATTGGCTCTCTGAGAACCAAAACAAGCCTCGTGTCCCGCCTCCACTCTGACACATAACGTGACAGTCCAAAGCTCACAGTACAATGCTCCGCCTCCCCCCCCCCCCCCCCTCCTCCTCCTCCTACTCCTCCTCCTGATGGGTCAGCCAAAAAAATTGAGTTCTGCCGCCACACTAAGGCAAACATAGTGAATTACAGTTAACTTAAGTACTCAAAAATGGTTCAATTAATCTCTTATTTACTTTAAAAATGGAAGGAATTGAAGTAAGAAGGAAATGGTTTAATTGTAGGCATAGGCCTATGTTAAGGAGCGCTTTCAAACATATAGGCTATTTAAAAGCATACATTTTCGTATTCAGTTCCATGTTACACCAACAGTGAAAATGGCATTTTTAAAGAAATAACCAGGTCATGTTTTCTTATCGTCAAATTAATTGTAAAGACTGTTTTGCATCCTCAGAAAGTCTGTAGGCCTCTATAGTTTAGGCAGAAACTCTGTTTAAACTCATATACCTTGTGAGGTTTCAGATTAGACCACATATCCAATAAGCAGCCCGGTATGTCTCCCGTCTGCCTACCAGACGTGTAGAACACAGACAAGGCCAACACCGGGCATTGCTCTTTACATTGACCTTCGCTGTCTCTGTGCGTAATGGTGGCTAGGCCTGCAACCTATAGTCACTTAACAATACAGCTCTGGTTAGGCTTGAGAGCACGAGTTTGGAAGATAATCTCGTAATACACCACAAAGACCTGAGCAGACATGCGTTTATCCAAGACCGTGACAGCGGTCAAATGGAAGCACTTGACCGAGATTATGTGAAAGCCTCGGTCGGCGCCTTTTTCTTCCACAGACGGTTGTTTTCTGTCCTGATCTCATGTTTGAAATATAAATGCCAAATAATTTACTGTGTTCATTTATGAAGGGTGTATGGACTTTATGCTTTTAAAGGAAATATGTAAGCAGCGTGTATGCGTAAGGGATTACAGTGGAGGCAGAGGGTCTGTTTGCTTCACGTGGCTTTTGTTTCCCTAAATTCCCTCAATACAAAATCCACATTTCACTTTGATTATAACCAAATAATTAACATAAACTGACAAAATATAGTATAGGGCCATTTTGTGCATCAGAAAGTATGCTTTTTTTTATTGAATAGGCCTGTTTGATTTCAATTTGATTTGGAAAGTGTTTACAAAATGCGGTGGGAATCTGGTTGACTTGAAATGTTTTAAAAAGCGCATATAAATTCGTATCCTGTCTAGACAATAGTTTGATATGACATAATTACTGTTTTAGTCCAAAATAAATGGATTCAAGGTCTAATGCCACCCTTTTCCCATGTTTGGGTTTTTTCCCCAAGTAAAATAGATCATTGGTTGAACTACTGTACAATCCGTGAGACTTTTTTTATAGAGTTAGTTATTGTATGATGATTTGGTGTCCACCCATTTATGATCTATGAATGGAACCAAAATAACAATAGTCGAGATACGTGCATCATTATTTGAGCTTGGATAAAGAACATATCAGTGGTAGAAGAAGTACTCAGATATTTGACTCTACTTAAGTAAAACTAGCAATACCACAGTGTAGACTTACTCAATTACAAGTCCTGTATCAAAGCTTTATTTTTGTAAAAGTACAAAAGTATTCAAAGCAGCAAAAATATACAAGAGTAAAGCACTCATTATGCATAAAGGTCCAGTTCAGAATAATACATATTATACTACTTGATTGTAATTACTGATGCATTAATGTTTTCATCACTTTACTTTACTTTACTTTACTTTCACTTTTGTTGCAGGTAAAGGTGGGACACATTTGAACCATTTTATAAAGGCTACTGCTGTGTATCTTAATCTGTAATATGTCATCATAATTTATTAGTTGATTTATGTTTTGTATTAATAATCTAAATCTGCAAAGTAAGTTGAGCTGTCAATTAAATGTAGTGGAGTAAAAAGTACAATATTTCCCTCTAGAAATGTAGTGGAGTGCGTATAAAGTACAAGTACTTCAAAATAAGTAGCTACAGCACTTGAGTAAATGTAGGCTACTTAGTTACATTTTATGGAAAAACTGCGGGACAAAAGTGATTATACAATAATATTCCGGAGCGAGAAATGTAGGCTAATTCTGCGTTTACGTTTTCGTTGAAGTTGGACGTTCAATCGAATGAACGTGTTAAGCATGAGTCAGGATATACTTAATCTAAATGCTCCAGTTGACGCAGATATATGCTGTGTATTTGACCGTTTACCGATATTTTCAAACATCCTTAATTAAAAACTGCAATGGCATCTAATTTTAGAAATTTCCTATCAAAATATACTGCGTTGGTTTGACCTTAACATTGTCCAAATGCCACGTTAGCACCTGCGACTGAACTATTATTATTTTATATTGTGGGAGATCACATAAGGTCAAATGCAGAAATGCTAAAAACCAACCAAACATCTAGTATTATTTATTTCTTTAAACCATAGTATCCAAGGGAGGAAAAACACCCTTTAAACAAAACAAGGTACTGTCACCCAGGCTCAATCCCTTTTAGACTCGTCTTTGTTAAAATTATTGAAATTTCTTTTTTGAGCATGCGCATACAGAGGACTGGCATTTAATTGGAAATTCAATTTCTAATGCTTTGAATGTGTTTGTTTTTTGTGTTCAGGGGTTTCTGACGCCGTTTGTACGTTGTGGGTTCCGTTTTCAAAATAAGTTGAACCCCTATCACTGTAGTTAAACTTTCTGTCTTTCTTTTCCCTCTAATCTTTTTTCCTTTGTATAATTTCATGTATTCCCCCACTGAAGTGTAGTTAATGTCCTTTTGTCCATGCAGGCCCGCTCCTGCTGACGCCTTGTTTCCCAGGATACCCTCTGCAGGCTGATCCAGCATTGTTAGTCTCCATTGGTGAGTCAGAGGTGCTCCCGTTGACCGTGGAGTTGGTCAGTTTCCCTGCACGGCCTCTGTGTGGTCCGCATCAGTCGTCGCCATCGCTGTCGGCTCACATTTCTGTCACCTGTGGATAAATCAACAGATGTTCGCTAAATCAGGTTCAAATTTACTGATATATATTCCTGCTTGTTCATTTGTTCGCAACTAAGTGCAAAGCTCTGATTGTTTCAAGTTTCAGTCTGATGGTTTAATAATCTCCCAGCAACTGTATCAATGTAATCAGCAGCATAACAGTTTAGCAAGATCATGCTCCATTCAAGTTCAAAAACACTTCAAAAAATATCATCATGTAAATATGCAAAGGAAAAGTTAAAAAACTATTAAATTTAGATTTTTAATGAATGTTTTGTCTGAAAAGTATACCCATGTATTAATTAGCTCAGACAACTGTGTTGCGACGTGTGCATTACAAACCATGTTTATTTAAGTTGTATTTTGTGATCTTTTAATGTATGTGTAATAGTGTGTGCATCGAAAGTCACAGTTACCATCCGTCTTCTTATTGTATAGCCACTGCCTGTGTAGCTTTTTGCCTCCTGCTCAGCACACTAAAGACGGTGTTCTCATTTCGAGATAAATAATATAGTCAAAAGATGCTTTGAGGTGCAGGTGTGGTGGCCTATTTTTCGACCATAAAATGAAAACAAAAAAAACCCGGCCTGTAGCTACTAAAGCTCTGGGGCTTTTTTTATTTCACTTGAAGACTTAAACTACAGGAGGTTTCTTTGCAAGACCATGAATGCGCCTATTTAGCCTCCTTTACAGCCTATAGGCCTGCAGTACCTGACGCGGCGTTAAACCTTACTTTCAGATCCTCCCCACACTTGATTGTTTACTTGTTGTCTAACAAGGTTTTATGGCACACGGATTGTCGCATTCTGTTCCTGACAAAACCACTGGGCTTCTATCACTGTCGAATATGTTGTGTTAATATGGTTTGCGTTTAGGGTTTGGTTTAATCCTAATAGCATTAACCAAATGTGTATCTGTGTGTGCGCGCTACGAAAACATAGCTAGGGAGTTTCATTTCGAACTATATTTCAGACTCAAGAGATGGTCCATTGCAATACAAAGAAAAGAAAAAAAAGACATACAAGATAAAACCACAGCAATTCATGATTGAGTAAAAAACTAAACATTTATATGTAGGATTTCTGTTCAGTGGTTTCTGAACTTTGGATGAGTAACAATAGCAGCTAGGGGCTGGCTAAAGCCTCTATGATGCTGTTCACACATGTAAGAAAACAGTGTCCCTGTTTACACTGATTCTTTCTATCTCCATATCAAATCTCTTTCATAGTCGCTCGTGGTCATTTATTACCAAAAGTCAGTGCATTAATGTTTATCTTTATCTATGCTTCCTGGTTTGTCCCAAATATAAACTGAAAGTCGTCTTTGCCTAAAAGCGAATATCGGACTTATTATAAACCTAAGGTGTTTTAATGAGAACAATTCTCCCAAACAGTTTGAGTTAGTATCAATGGTTTACTATTTAGAGATACGATCAAACATACACCATGCAGTACATTAGGGCCCTACATCTGTCATGATGTATTAGTGTGAAGGTGAAACTTTTCCTCAGCTCAGAGTTACACGATCACATTATCGAACAATCGTGTAACCTTAAGCCTGCGTAAATGCAAAAGCAATTAAAGGAACTCCATCCGGGGCACAGAGGGCCCTTTGCTCTCTGTAAAGGACCCTCTCCCTCCCCCGAACTTGAAGTCGACCGTACAGACAAAGCTTTGGCTTTGAGAGATTTTACGCAGCGCCAGACTGCTGTTTTGATGACCAAAAGCTGCACAAGAAGGATGTCCAGAGGATTAGCACAGAGACTTCCTTTAATACAAAACACATTTGACATAAAATTGGCGTGTTTATGCTTGTCTCTATTTTTAGGATAAGTGCCATTTGTTTAGTCAAATGGCTAGAAATAGGCCCATTTATTGTAAGTAGATATCGTACCTTAGTTGTGTACAGACACATGTTTCTATGTCGTTTAAAATCCTCAGCTGCTGACTTTGGGTCCGTGGAGGTGGCGACTTCCTTTCACGCTTGGCCTGTTTTGTGGTGTCTGTCTGGCCGGGGAGAAAAAAAACGCAGCAGAATACTATAGCAGCTATAAAAACGCAGGTCTGTACAGAGCTGGCTTTGGTTTTGCATCCTGTGCTCAATTACAGCTTAAAAGCTTCAGCACAAGTCATAGAATTTGTCTGGATTGACTGAGAGGCGGAGCGTGTGGTCGCACACACTCGAGTTGTTTGTGCCTCTGCAATTTATCCAAATAAAATGGTCTGCAAGCAGGACGGTGGATAGCACAGGCTGCATGTCTTTTCCTGTTTTGATTCACTCACAGGGCGTTAGTTGGTGGTTGCACCGTCTTAGTGTGTGTGATATTTTAAGGTTGTGTTTCACATGTGCCATAAGGAGCCCCTTGGATCCCCTGTGCACATCGGGTTGTGAGGCCAGGCCAGCCGCGGCGGTCTTAATCCGAGCTCAGGTCTCTCATTCACAGCACATTAGAGTCAGGTTGCAGCCTTTCCAAATCAAGCTCCACGGTGGCCTCAGAGCAGAGTGCCAGGGAATGTGCACTGGGGCATGTTTACCAAATCAAAGAAATTGATTAATTAAAAAATATGTATTGTCTTAATTTGCTTTAGTCTCAGTGGAAAGTACAACTGTAAGCAAAAATGATTAGCACATTTATGTATGGCAATTTATATCACGATATTAAAGTCATTCACAATCAGGATTTTAAAATGCATACTCGAAAAATAATGTAGCTTATTTCTAGCTATACATGTGAAATACTGCTAAAGGTATTTTAAAATCCTGCACCAACATGATCCGTTTAGAATAATGTTTTCTCCTCGATTGTGTGTGTATGTGTGTATGGATTTACGCATAGGTATAGACTACATGCGTAATGGGAATACATAGGAAAAAAATAAGAAAATAGATGTAATGGAAATTATTATTCATCAAAATGTAAAATTGTCTTGCTTATTTCTGGAATATGTCTTCTGGACGACGAACATTTGAATAGTTGCACTAAAACGTAAACAAATAGCCGTGCGTAAAAGTGGAGCATGCATGAATGTTGCGACTTTTCGAGCTTTTATTGGATCCATTAAATGTTCAAATGAGACAAAACAGAACAGTACAATAAGGATAATTCAAAAATAGAATATAAGTAGTATTCTAAAGAGATTGTTACATTTGACTATTGGAGCAGACTATTAGATTATGGATCAATTCTTCAGTGAGCCTCTGGTCTTTACTGAGAAGTATATGTCGGGTTCTTATGATGTTACACACAAGTAAATACAAAATATTACAATAAAACATTTTTACAATTTAAAACGCTTGTTTATTGGTGTGAGGTTTTACAGACCACCACAATTTCATTTTCTAGGTTTCCCTTATATTTGTATTCTGTTCATTATACATTTTTTGAAACCGTATCCTGTATTTATTTAGTCAAAATGTCAGTTTTGTCTTTGTTATACTGATACTAACACAAGGCTGTAGCCAGTTGAAACATTAGCCGCTACTTTGAACATGACCCTGATAACCAAATGCACACTGGGCCAAATGCTATGTTGTAAAACCACCAAATGATGATGACTAAGAGGTTTCTAAAAGCAGACTTATGAGATAAGGCTGTCTCCTTCCTCGCATTCAGGTCCATTTTATCTATGCACAGTAATGCTGGTTTAGTTGATGTTGTTTTCAGGTAGGATTCGGACAAGTAATCTTGCAGAATCCCTTTATTTTTCACGCATTGTGTACAACACAAGGAAAACTGAAAATCTTCAATTACGCACGCAGATAGTGTGGAAAAACACAAAACATCTGGGAAATTGATATCGATATTGTGGCTAAAGCTTCGATTGAAATCCATATTTCCTCTTTCTTTTAACATCTAGCATGTAATTATAGTTTTCTCTTCTTCGGACTTCGTTGCATGTTAAGGAATTCATTCTTAAGGCGATAAACCACCAATGTCAAGCTTTAGGACACACAGTCATGTCTCTTACACTCCTACACACACTCTTTCTCTTTCCCACACACACACACACACACACACACACACACACACACACACACACACACACACACACACACACACACACACACACACACACACACACACACACACACACACACACACACACACACACAGCCTGAAAATCTGTCAATTTCTGCCGCGTGGTCACGTGGCCTCCTCCTCCGTGGAGTGGATGGAGATGGCTCTCCACGTCAGCCTACGTCTCCAAATTTCTGCTTAGCGAACCTGCTTCAAAGAGGCACGGCGCTTCAGAGCCATGTTCAGGGCGGTTATAGAGGAATCAAACCCCAACATAGAGTTATAGTAGAGGGTGAACTACGATGATGGATTTTGACGAAAGGGTCCCCGTCGGATCGAACATGTATTTGCCCAGTTGCACTTACTACGTGTCGGCGGGGGCTGATTTCTCCGGTCTTCCCTCGTTTTTATCCCAGACCCCGTCCACCCGCCCCATGACATACTCCTACTCCTCTAACCTACCACAGGTTCAACCCGTCAGAGAGGTGACGTTCAGGGACTATGCCATTGAAGCGTCCGGTAAATGGCCGCACCGGGGGAACTTGCCCCATGGCTATCCCACCGCGGAGGACATGGTGCACCGGGACTGTCTTTCAGCTCAAAGTGCCGTCGTAGGGGACATGTTTGGTAAAAACAGCCCCGCAGCAGCCGCAGCCGCCTATCACCACCACCACCACCACCATACGAGCGCCGGCTCTGCTGCCACCAATTTCTACGGGAACGTGGGTAGAAATGGCGTGCTGCCACAAGTCTTCGACCAGTTTTACGAAACTGCGTACGGGAACGCGTCGGAAAGCTCCTCGACAAATGGCTACTCAGGGGACAAAACGGCGACCAAGCAGCCCAGCTCTGCGCCGGAGGAAGCACCGTCGTGCAGGGATACAGAGGCGAAGGAGCCACGGGATGAGACCAGCAGCCCGGAGTTATCTTCGGGAAACAATGAGGAGAAATCCAGCAGCAGCAGTACGTATTAAAGTCAGCGCATTGGTTATGAGAGAAAGTTTGCAATCCTGCGCGCTGCTGTTAACATTTTTATATGCTGTTTTATAAGCATATAAGGTTTATAGAGGGCCTGTAGACCCCCCACCCCCCAACAAAACTTAGTTATAAACTGCAGGATCACGTGTTTGGAATTGAAATTGGCCGTGAAAGACGTGAGGCCGGGGATTTTTCTTTAACACTCCCTGACGTTTCGAAAAAGCTCCCAGTTATGAATGCAAATTCTTACACAGACCTGTTGGTTCCATGTATTATAACGGTGCTTGTTTCACGGTTTCTTAGCGTTAAAAGAGCACTTGCATGTAATGAGGGTTCTGCCTCTGGTTTAAGGTCTAGCACACATGAGCTCCTGTGTTAAAGCCAATCATGGACTCGGTGTTCCCATTTGTAGGCTGCATTTACCCCCTTTATGTGTTCTATAAAACTAATATTTGCATATAAACTGTCTAACGCAACAAGGTCTATTTTTCCTGTTGCTTTTAGTTGCTAATATTTGAAAGTGAGCTTGTTGTTTTCATTTGCTAGAAAAGGTCAAAGCCCAAGTGTATCGTCTAGCGAACCAGCACGACTGGATTTGAAATCTTTCCAATGTAATATAATATCACTAATAGGCCTATATGACACTTGAAATGTTGAAATATGCTATTAATGCTTTATGTGGAGGAAATCCGCTCAAAGCATAACCTGGGCAACATCCAGGGCGTGTAAATCTTTTTGTAACATAGTCATGGCTTATTTGAAATGTTTATATTTTCTGTGACCGGTACACTTTCTTTTTGTGCCTTCCAGATGGACAGAGGATCCGCAAGAAAAGGTGCCCCTATTCCAAATATCAGATCAGAGAACTTGAAAGAGAATTCTTTTTCAGTGTGTACATTAATAAGGAGAAACGCCTCCAACTGTCCCGGATGCTCAACCTCACCGACCGACAAGTGAAGATTTGGTTTCAGAACCGTCGCATGAAGGAGAAGAAACTGAACAGAGATAGATTACAGTATTATACGTCCAATCCACTGCTTTAGTGGCCAACACAGCACCGTCACAGCTTCCACGGTCCCCTGCTGTGGGACTGACTGCGTTTACAGACAGACTGACTCTCCGGCTGTGTACATAGTGTACCACAATGGCCGCGACAGCAGCAACAACACTGCTCAATGGTTAATTTCAAGTTCGAGGACAACACTATCCTGAGATCTGAAATACCTGAAGACTGAGCATGAATTAAGTCAGTCTGTGGACTTTGATTTCGCTCTTGAGACTGTTTAGAGGAACGTGTAGAAAATGATTTTTCTGTCCACTCCAAGACTATGCTTGCGAGGGCCCTTGTTAATATTAACTCATAGACGCCTTGTTTATTTTCCTTTCACGCGGGCAGAAATTAGCAGTCCTTAATTGACAGACCCAGTGTATTTTGTAATCAAAAGATTTGCTTAACTAAATTTCTGTTTTTAAAATTTGAAGTGGTGGATTTCGAATGATGGCGACTATGACTTTAATAACAATATATATTGGTGTGACCAAATGAGTCCGAACGGATGAGAATATAATGTGTTTCTGTTTTGTGTGCTTATTTATTTTGTAGCCACTCAATTACTATATCCTTTAATCCCACGGCTAACCAAGTCAAAATCCATTATTACAGGCAGGCTATTGGGATTCCGTGTTGAGTCTGGTCTGACCTCAAAACGAGCTTTTCTCGTCTTTCCTGTGGTCTGCAAAATGAGGGCTATACTTATTTATATTTTGCGTATCTCTCAACACCCAAATCCATGTTCTCCTTATTGATTTTTGGAAACTATTAGTGGAGTATTGATAATGCAGGCCAAAACCAGAGAGATAAGCTTGTCCACTGGATCCGTGTGGAGTTGCACTGAGGTACACGCCCAACATATTCACACAGGTATATACACATATATATATATATATATATATATATATATATATATATATATATATATATATATATATATATATATATATATATATATATATATATATATGCAGCGGGCCTTTTCGGTCTGATATTGATACGCATAACAGAATATTTTTCAGTCATTTTCATGACTCGTGATCCTTTGGTACTTGCAGTCTGAAGAAAATAAAAAGCTACATTTTCAAGTGTGCTGTCAGGGCAAAGCTGGTCAGGGTCATCGCATTGAATCAATTGCTTGGTATGCCCAAACTATTGTGTATTATACTATATTTCAAATAAAAAACAAATGAAAAGATAATTTAAAAACAATTTCTGCCTGGTCATTGTTCTGTCTGTCTCCCCCCTTCCCCCCCTTCAAAAGCTTTTCTTTTAAAAACAATGTAGATCTGTAGCCTGCATTTGGTGAATATAAATACGCACATGTGAAACATTTTACGCACGCAAAATTAACACATTCAACTTACACTTGCAATAGATTTATCATAATCAGGTGCATTGGAATGCAGCAAACGATTAAAAAACGCTGGACTGCAGCAGAGCGGAGGCTTCGCATGCCAATTATAAACCGTCCAACCTTGTAGAGGCACACACGCAATGCAAACTAAAAATGTTTATGTTTATATTTAAGAATACAAGTTCATAAAATAACATTAAATAGTGAACCTATCAATTATTGTTAAAGGTTATCAAATAACCTTACACCTTTAATAATGGGCTTAGGTAGATTAAATATAGATATTAATAGAAACTAAAAATAAATGTTATCATTCTTGTGATCTCATTGTTATCCTTGTTTATGTTTTGCAATACTTTTGAACCCTATCTCTCAATATTTTGAACCATTTAAAATAATTTACAACTCTTGCATTCCATCTGAAGGAAATCTGTTCTTGAACCACATTGGATAGCTTACAGATCCACCTTTATCTATCTTCATAGCATTTCACCATGTACACTTGGTTTTCTATACGTTTCTCACCACTTTCTCTCTCTCTGTAGTTTGTGTGTGTATGTGCAAGCTGTCATTTCGCTGATTGGCTTTGGAAACACTGCTCCAACAGCAGTCTCCTTTGGCAAGGGTCGCCATATTTGCTGTTGTTATCATTGTGTTAATGGGAGCTAGCCGCAGCGCATTGGCGTTCATATATGACAGTCAAAAGGGCCATAAACGCGGGGAGAGAGGCTGAAGTTTATGGTTGCCTCTCTCTGCCATAGTCCGGCCTTGCACATCCTTTACTGCGCGCTGGAATTTCGTCCCTAATTACGGGACATCCTCCCCGTTGCCGCAGCAACGCGGCCATAAAAGCTGTCTGAGAGTCTGGGGCATTTGTACAATTGGAGTGCAGTGCAATAAACCGTCTGAGACCCAAGGTTATTAACTGTGTTACCAAGGAGGCGAAAGCAACGACAGGGAGAGGACGGATAGGAAAAGCCTCTGCTTGCCTGCTGCATCGACTTCATTTGAGAGGCTTTTCCCCCTCGTGTGGTTTATCCACCTCGAATCAGTTTAGTGGCGACGGCTGCAGTCAGGAATAGACTCTCCTCTACCACTGGGCGGCGATATTGAGACCAATGTCATGGCCGAGGATCTTTTCGTCTTAAAGCTCACCTCGGATGCAAGCAGGTAAAAGATGTTGCCAACACAGCCTGGAGCTTGAATAGTTTGGTCTGTTGGAAGAAGAAACCTTCTGTATGTTCAACCCTTAGACTTTGCTCTTGCATGCTATGCCGGTTAGTTTTAGATGGGAGCCGTTTTTGTGTTTAGTTTCCACATTTCTCTTGTGCGGTAGAGAACGTCTTCCTGGGGGCCCTAATAAGGCAACACATCTGTGCCAAGCATTCATTCTGCATGTGCTATTCATTTTGCTGAGCTTGAGCTTTTTAATGGTTGAAGTATAGCATGGCCGGCTACATGGAGAGATCAGCAACCCCGTCCTGTCTAACCACAAATGTTTTGGATTTGGGTAGAAGGCTGCCTTAATTATTTAAAATGTATTCAGTTAGTGTCTTAACAATGCAGCCATTAGCAATGGGAGCTGGATACAAAACAAATAATTTCATTTTTCAGATGGTTCTCATGCTAATGGCCACATCTTAAATCACAGTCTGCAGCTGTCTTGTATGTTCAATCCTCCTTGTCTTCTTTCTCTTCAAAGAATCCATTTCAAGTCCTTCCAAAACACATACGTGCCAAGTGGATAAAAGCTGCTATTAGAAAAGCTGATTTGATTGTGATAGGGCAGCAATCGCGTCTCCTTTTCCTTCCTGTCATAGATACAGCGCTGCACTATGAGGCTATTCGGTGTCAGTCCGAGTGGCTGTTCTGGACCCTATTGCGTGTGGACCGAGACTCTTTCTCCTTTGTCTCTCGTGAAAAATAAATGCTTCCGCTGGATGTAATAAAACACCGCATTATTGTTCATAACTGCTCTCGGGACGAACATGATACGACTCAAACGGCCTCTTCGGCCACGATTATATGGGCCGGATCAAAGCTAGTGGTCAGAGTAAACTGTTTTGAGGATATAATAGCCGGGCAGCTGTGAAAATGAAGATTTAATAGCTACAATTAATAACTGTAACACAAAGATATCGATAGGCCCCCATGCCAGTACAACACCAAGAAGTGTGTGCAGGCCAAAACAAGTTAATACTGGGCACACATAATTAATTGATGTATTTGGTTTCCTTAGTGGCTCATATGTCCCATCCGGAACAGGCCACTGTGGGGAAGAGTACACAGGCTTTCGACCCATTGCTGTTAGTTTGCTGTTAGTTTGTCTTAATTTAGGTAAACATTCTAGCGAATTATTTTGTTTTTTGGCGAATTTACTAAACAGTCTCAAATGCTCGGTGCACGGCATTTGTCTTTAAACTCCTGCACTGCAGAAAATCCTCTTTACTTTATATACATTTTTTACAATGCTTTAAAAATTTTTTTTTATTGTATTCATACACCCATAAATAACCTTCAACCAACTTGTAGTCATTTAGGTAATTTGAAATATGCGTTTTTTGAGCAGGAGCGATTGACAAATGTCCACCTTCGACGCGCTAAAAATCTAAAGCCAGGGTACATAAATGAGCTGTCAATGTCGGAGCGTTTGAAAACCTAAATGGGTTCAATTTACGAATTTCTCCCAAATTTCCTCATTTCAGTACAACAGGCTGCAAACAAACCCGGGGGCTAGCGGCCACCTGGGCCTGGTAATGGCAAAGCTGGCTGAGATTAACTTCAACCTGGAGAGAGCAATAGAGTACACATGGCCAAGGACACTACAAGATGGAAGGAGAGTTTTATTGTGGATCTTATTGCCCCAAAGTGGACCGACAGGATGACTTGTATGTGCAAGCTTTATGTCCGCTCGCTCTGGCACATTGTGCCTGTTCCCTGCACAAACCATGATCAATACTTTGGCAGTTTAACAAATGCATTTTTTTATACTGAGCAATTTGGATATGTTGATGCTTATAAGACAGTTACATACAACAAAATTGCATTTGCTTTGTTCTTGGAGCCTTTCAACAAAAGTACACGGAGGTTTTCACCTTTTTTGTGTGCTATGCGTAAAACCTAGTTGAGTACAGATTAATTCATTTTCATATCATAAATTAGTGAAAGCCCCCAGAAATACATCCATTATTAATACAAATCATAATTTCAAATAGATCTATTAAAACTACTTTTATGTTTTACAGTGAAATGTAAAATAATAAACGCAAAAGTTTTATATATAGAAAACCTGTGCCTAATGGGCTGTAATAAAGGAAGGGACTGTATATCCTGTTACATATGCTATTTAAATAATTTAACGTTTGAAAGGTGCAGTAATTCGTCTAACATTAAGACAATTATTTGTTGTATAGTCTTTTTTTCGTTACTGTAAGTTGTATTGCTTTTAATGACTAGGGACAAGGGATTGGTTTGCCGTTGTTTACGCACGGGGATAGATTAATTAGTCTTGATGAATTTCACACCATTCAATGTGTTCAAAATCTTAAGTTAAAAATGGTTATGTTTGATGTAATCGAGTCATTTGAGGAAAACAACAGTACAGTTCAACGATGTAAACTTGATATTGACTACTTCAGAGACTTTCCCTGTAGAACAATAAATAAACGCAAATCTAAAAAAGTATGTTTGATATTACACTCTATCTCCAGGCAGGATTAGTTTTACCACCTTTGCTTTTAGTGCGGAAGAGCTCAGAGTGCCTTGAGGCTAAAGGATGCACCATATAAAATGGCTTTTTACCAAGTAATTTCGCCACAGGCGGGTTCTACCTACAGTTAAAAACACTTTATTACCTTTTAAGTTCCATTGCTTTGTTGTTGTATGTCTTTGTTGGTAGGTTCTGAAGCCCTGTATAATCTTAAAGTTGATTTGCCACCTTAAGGTCTTATTTCCTTTATGTAGACTAGTATTTTAGTGCGTTTATAACGACATGAGTTGGATTTTTGTAGATTTGTTTTACTTCGAATCTGTTTTTCTCTTACTTTAGGTTTTAAAAATCTGATACGTCTAACTGTGTTGCACATATTATTGAGCTTTGTGGTAAACATTTGATTTGCATATGGGAAAAGGGCAATCAGTGCTTTAGACATTGTTTGATGAGAGAAGTGATTTGAAAGCTTAAAGTAATCCATTTATGGAATGCTGCTTCTTCTTTTTTTATTTTAAATATGTATTTCTAAACTTTGTATCATGTTGGACCTTGCCCCTTCTAGGGGTAATGGTGGTGCATTAAGGCGAGGTGAGGGAACACATTGATTGCTCTGCTGTCTCCTTTCTCTGCCTCAGCTCCATGATAGATATCGCTCCGGCTGCTGCGTAGCCACGGAGTGGGAGGGACTGCCCATCTTCCAGCATTTCCATTGGTTTTACAGCCCGCACGGTGGAGAGGGGGGTGCCTCTAATCATATCCAGCATGTTTTGCACAAGAAATGTCAGCCAGAAAGGGCTATCTTCTCCCTTCGCCAAAATACACCACAATAATGTCATGTTCGGACAGCCCGTCAGGAAATGCGTTTTTAGTGGATTCTCTGATCAGTGGTCGCACCGAGACCGGCGGAGGTCACTACGCGGGGAGCGCAGTGTGCGTGCCTCATAGCAGCGCTACAGAAGTGCCTTATGGACTACACAACTATGGATACTTCCCAGGTATGGGTAAAAGAAGCGAGATTGGTCCCCCAAACATGGTTTCCGCCTCTGGCGCGTACATGTCCAGCATGGAGATGTGGATGGACGCGCAGAGGTCATGTCGAATGGACCAAGAGCACCCTGTGGGTCCCCAGGTCGCGCCCTGCTCGTTCCCGCAGAATATTAAGGAAGAGAGCACCTACTGTCTGTATGAGCAACCGAAGTGCCCTAAAGCCTCCACCGCCGAAGATCTTACATATTCGAGGTTAACGACAGCCGGCCTCGGCTCGAGTTCTTGTACAGTTACCGATGGCAGCGGCGGGGGCTCAGTGCCTGTGCCGGGCTACTTCCGCTTGTCTCAGACGCACGCACATTCTCATAAACTTTACAACAGCAACGGCCCCCAGCCGAACCCGTCCCATTCTCATTTTGGCTTACACCCCATTGCTCCTGCTCGCTTCCATACGCCACCAACCTCGACTTCTGCTCCAGCCACGGCGCAAGAAAGGAGGAGCACCGAGGAGCCCGTGTCCTCGGGAAACGCAGGCCTGCAGCCCCACGCTGCACCGGGGACCGAGGAGGCACGCGAGTCCTCGGATGCAGAAGCCTCCTCAGCTGACGAGACAGAAGAGCATGACAAAGAGAGACCAGCAAAGACCACTAAAGGTAATCAGAGTTCATCCTAGGTGTGTTCAAGCGCTGTTGTTTTGTTTGCATGCATGGCAGGTATAGGGCTTTTATAGTAAATGGCACCTGTGAAGTTCCATCTTACAGGTTAGACTCTAGTCTAAGTCTAGACACGGAAATGGAAACTTGACATTATAGTATTGTCTTGTGTATTATATAGTATTATAAGTCTTTTGTATCTAAATTGTTATATTATGAGTGCATTAAAAGTGTGCATGAATACACCCCGAAAGATTATGCGTAAAATTGAAAAAAAGTAAATTAAAGGGCAAAGCTAGACTTAGTTTAATAAAAATTCTTCAGTGTTATAGAAAATGAATGAATTATTTTGAAATGCATAGTCTACATATAATAAACTACATTTCAACTAACTATAGCCATTTAGCTAGTATTTCCTTTGCACTGCGTAAAATGTAGGCTAGTAAATAGGCCTATATGCATTTGTGTATTTTTATGTACAATATGTCTTTGTATTCTTTTACTCTTTATGATACAAAAACATGTTTTTCCTTTTCACTTTACTGTATAAAATGGTATCAATTTTTTTTTAACTATACAAACTATTACTGGCGTTTCAACAAGTCTGGTTAGTCTAACAAAGCAGCCATACCTTACACACACACACACACACACACACACACACACACACACACACACACACACACACACACACGTTACTGTAAAATGTGTATAACACGACCATAAACACAAACACACTCCTAGATAGTCTCTCTCTCTCTCACACACACACACACACACACACACACACACACACACACACACACACACACACACACACACACACACACACACACACACACAAACACACAGCCCCCCTTCTTGCAGTGCGTAAAACCATGTATCTGCCATTTTCTTTAGGAGACACAAAAAGTGAAAGCTCGGCAAACTGGCTGACAGCAAAAAGCGGCCGGAAGAAACGCTGTCCATACACCAAGCATCAGACACTGGAGCTGGAGAAGGAGTTCCTCTTCAACATGTACCTGACCAGAGAGCGCCGCCTAGAGATCAGTAAAAGCGTCCACCTGACTGACAGACAGGTTAAAATCTGGTTCCAGAACCGCAGGATGAAATTGAAGAAAATGACGCGGGAAAATAGGATCCGGGAGCTCACCTGTAACTACGGATTTTCATGATGAACAAGGTGATCACATTGAAATAGAAGATAATTGGTGAAATCAATGGCACCCACCTTCTCCAGCCACCCCACCCTTCCTCACCACTCTGTCCACATAATGACTCATTTCACTGTGGGGTATACACTTTCTTTTATTTCCAGACACGCTTAAAGTTGATGCATCGTCCTCTGTGAGCTACTGAGAATAAGAAAAGGAAAAAATGAATGTTATGAGTTTCTATTTGATTGTTTTCTGATGTTGTGTTTTTGTATTGTCGACCTGTTTCTGTCACTTCTGTCGTACGGTTGGATAGTGTCGTCAGTGGAGTAAAATTAACGCAATTTAAAAAAACACATTAAAGGGTGACTTAAATTGTCCACTTTCCCCCCACCGCTGGCTAATATTCTTAATCTAAATTTAGTCAAACAAATATAAATGTATTTTATTTTAATTGGAATTGCATGATTTTAAGTTTTCCTTCATTTAATTTTAGTAATTTGAAACCACCCTGGAATATAATGCCCATGTTATCACCAAGGGAAGACTAATTCATCTTTGACCATTAGATGTAGTTCTACCTTAATATAGACCTATTCTATGTATGAGCTAAATGTAAGAGTTGAATCTTTAATCACGTTGAGGATGTTTACACGAAAACGATGTGCAAAGTGAAATAGGAATGTTTTTATTGTATATTTCCGTGTACATATGACATTGTGTTTTTGTGTAATGCTTAATAAATTATCAGCTCGCATTGAGGATTAGCTGCTTGTATTTTGTACTGTTTTGTATTTTTACTCAATCTATTCTACAGAAGCAGAAGAAAAAGGCTTTGTTTGAAATCCAAAACAATATGGGCTCCATCGCTGGAGTCTCACTATTTTTTGTAAACCGACTGACAAATGTTTTTAGAGGCTAATGTAATGGCCATCGGAAATAATTAAGATATTAGGCTGTAAGCCGCCTTGCTGCATGCCCAGCCGGCTATTGTAGAGTTTTATGACTGGCTGGTATATGAGCTTTCTCCCTCTCCTCTAAGAGCAGCTTCAGTCGTGGGAGAGCCTTTCAGACGGAGAGGAGGCCCGGCTCTCAGCTAGAAATGTGAACTGTACACATACACTGGATAAAACAAAATGTTCTGCTTTAGTTGGGAATACTGGGATTAACATTTCTATGACTGGGTAAGTCTATTTATCATTGTGAATTTGTCCATTTTGCGCCTTGTTGCACCGGCTTCACTATAGTGTGTACAAAACGGTTGTACTTTCTCAATACAGGCGGTTTTTGGACACTTGATGATGGCACCGACGACCACTGTGCATTATGATATGGCTGATTGTGTTTCACTTGAGGCCCGGATCGACTGTCAGTGGTTTAGGTAGTTTCATGTTGTTGGGGTCCATTTCTAACTCTACAACATGAAACTGTCTTAATTGCCGCAGTTCCACACATCGAAACCACAAGGAAAGCAAATCGGGGACATAAAGATGATGGGATTTGATGGAAATTGTAGAGACGTGTTTTGGAAGCATGTTCTGGACCTCCCTGGCTTACAAACCGGGGAGGGGTGGCCGGCTGCTGTGCATATTCTTAACCTGTCTCCTGATATGTGTTATTTTGACTTCTCTACCTGTCTTTAAAACCCGCGTGGGCATGTGTGCTGAATTTAAACGTGATCAAAGCTTAGCTGCAGTATGCGTCGAGAGATTAGGATTAATGGTAAAGCCGTGAGTGTTTTCTGTGAGTAGTAGTGACGCAGACACGCCAGACAAGGCCTCGGTTACGACCACTGCAGTGGAGGGGAAGGGGAAGGTGAATGGGGCAACAGCGACCTCCGTGGGCAATGAGACCGGATGCTTCCGCTGCGCAATAGTGGCTCAGACAAAAGGAGGGGAAGGGCTTTATGGCGATATTTAGATCCGCCAGACAGGCTGTTATCTGCAGAGGCAAAAGAAGTGAATAGCCCCTGCGGTAAACTGGGTGAAAAAACACCCTGATTTAGGTTTACAGCCTGAGAGCCATTGGAACAGTGGCGTCTTTTCCTCCTCTGAAGGTGTTTGTCTATTCTAACTTTTAGTGCACAAATAGGCGCACAGCCGCTCCTTTCCCCCTTCGGCTTGTTTGATGTCTGTTGGCCAAATAATGTGAAACTACCAGTGAGGTGATAGCTTGGAAGCAATGCACTTTTTTTTTTTCCTGTGCTCCTCTTCTAAATGTAAGAGCAGAGTGCAGAGAATTCCTGCGTGTTGAATTGCCTGTGGCCTTGTGGGGTGTTGGCCAAGCTCTCCGTTTATTTGCTAGTAATACATAAAATACGCAGCGTAATGTGCAAGAACTCAAGGTTGCTGCTTTTTAGACGTGATCTGCAATGTGGGTCTATTTAGGATGTTCTGGACGTTACACAGCTACCAGCTAATTTGTGAAAATCTAACTTAATATAGTTTAAGGTTTTAGAGTGTTTCTATAATATTCATACATTCTACGTTTTTTTGTGAAGATTGTGTTTCATCAATACATTTTCAACTAAATGCATTATGTGCCAGTATAAGATTATGATTTCAAGAAATACAAAGGGAACATTTATGCATTTATTAAATTATTGTAATGTTAACGCGTATGAGGCAATTTTCTAACTGTTTATTAATTCATTACATTTATTTGTAACATTTATAATCTCAGTCTCCATCACATAGCCTATATTTTTAATGTGCTGTTGTCTCCTGGTGTTCGCAACTGCTCGCACCATTTAACTTTAAAAGAAGGAAACCACAAGTACCACACGCATATTTCTAGCTCTATTTAAGTGTAACGTTACACCGATACACTGGCTAGCAGGCATTAGAGTTAATTTGTTAATGGCGGTGATGATGGCAACATATAAGCACATACAAGTGATAATGGGTGTAAATAAAAAAACGTTTAAAATAGTGCTTTAAGGAGAAAACCGGGACCCGCCAATAATGTTATTTCGAAAATATTTAATAAATATTCCATCGTGAGTCAGTTCGGTGGAAAATAACACCTTCAGTTTTCCTTGCTCGTTTTTTCTGTAGACTAATTCTATATTTGTGTTTTCTATTTTGTGAGCATGTTGTAACCCACCTATTGCTTTATGTCATAATATGCAACCATAAGTTATCCTGTACATTGTGTACACATGTTAATTGTATTTGTTATAGACCAATGCTTTAACACCGTAATTAAAATCAAACTAATATTAGTCTGTAACTGCAAATAACAAGCCAAACTTGGACCTGAAATAGTCCTGTTTCTCCTTTCTTTTTACTATCTAATTCAAAATAAAATCTTAATTGATTAAGAAATATTCTCATGTTTATTGACTTATTTTTAACTATAAGAAATGCAGGCTAAATAGTCCTGTAATGTGGATTATTAGATTTTAGCCCCAACATATTGGCTACACTGACTTGAGTTATCCTTGTCTAAATTACGAAATGTGGTTATTATAGAAAAATAATACCATGCATAATGCTTAATGTTTAAAGTTGTTAAATCAGCACAGGCCCACAAACAATAGTTATATAAACTAAAAATGACTATTTTCTCCTAGTAGATATGACCCTCACATCGGTTGGTGCGTTTATCTGTAAAATGTTTGATTAAAGCTGAACAAAGGAAAATATACGGACACTGGAAGATGACTGATACAGCTAAAACACAATAAAAAGAATGTAATTTGTATAGCTGCTGTTTGAGATCCAGAAGTTGTTTCAGCTTTGAGCTGCTAAGTTTCTTTAACATAGTGCTGGTTAAAATGTGTTTTGGTGAACAGCAATGGCAGGGTGCTTACGTGTCCTATAAAGTAGCTCGTAAAATAAGGCCTCCAAAAAATACTGTATCGTTTTGGATACCAAGAAGGGAATTTCTTCAAAACAGTAGGTTAAGATACTGTAAAATATTTTTAACATTCATATTTTCGTCTCATAGAAAACAGATCCAACTCATATCTTGATAATTCTTAGCTTTAATAGTAGAGGTTGTTATAGGAGAGCGGGTGAGTATTTAATGACCAGAGGGATTGATTTATCCTTTATTGTTCAGCCTTTATGATCACGTGCGTCTTGCTACCCAATGGCATGGCAGCCTGTCTCCCCATTACTAGCCCACTGTAGTTCTCTGTGGGGCCGAGTTGCTACTTGATTTCTCCACATTGTTATTTTGTGAGGCTGGGTTTACTGCGTGTGTGTGTGTGTGGTATGTGTGCGCGTTTTACTTTTGCATGTTATCTGTTGTATGGCTGCGTACATGTGAACGTATAATTTTCCTGCCATGTCGACATCCGGAACACTGACTAGTTACTACGTTGATTCCCTCATTCTGCCCGAGAGCGAGGAGCTCTCTGTGCCGAGATACCCATCCGGTCCTGGGCTCCAGCACCCCAGACAGCCCGCCTCCATTAGCGACCACAACGAGCTTGGGACCTGTGCATTTCCGTCCAAACCTCCGGTATTCGGGCCATCATGGAGCCACGTCCCTGCTCAGTTCCCAGGCACCGTATCCTCTATGTATCATCACCACTATCCCCAAGGCTCGGTCGGTGCAGATACAGATGGCCGCTACCAGTCGTGGCTGCTGGAGCCTATGTCCGGTTCCCTGCCCATGGCCGGATTACCGACAACCCATCATTACGGAATCAAACCGGAGAGTCTGGGGACGCGAGCTGACGGCGCTCTACCCAGCTCCCACACGGCGTTACTGCTCTCTGATTACGCCAACGGAACAGTAGCGACGGCATCACCGGTGGAAAAGGACGCACTGTCCAGCCAGGCAGGGGACACGAGCGGGGAAGGTGAAGAGAAACCGGGCCTTGATCCAAGTAAGTCGCTACAGAGTCCTTTAGTCTACTATTTATACCACATAACGCTGTGAGGATTGGGGTGCGTGATGGGGGTGCGCGTCTGAACAGATGCCATTCTGAACGTGCCATTTCCTTATGGGGACTGTTAATGGCCCAGCTCCCATTGCTATATTAGATAACCTTTTGCAGCGTTTAAAGTGAACCTGAGCTGGGAAAAATAGGGGGACGTTTTATTTGGATGTAGCTGCGGTACAATACATTTGTAGCCTTTTTCTTCTCATCAGAATAAGGACTTTTTTCTGAGGCAAATTATGAGAGATGTTGTTTTTGCATTTGGTCACTCGGAACCGGGCCCTCACCAATGTCGCAACCCACTCTTTCCAGATAACCCAGTGTCCAACTGGCTCCACGCGAGTGCCACGAGAAAAAAACGCTGTCCGTACACCAAACACCAGATCCTGGAGCTGGAGAAAGAGTTCCTCTTTAACACCTACCTGACCAGGGACCGTAGGTACGAGGTGGCGAGGCTGTTAAACCTCACCGAGAGACAGGTTAAAATCTGGTTCCAGAACCGCAGGATGAAGATGAAGAAATTTAATAAAGACGGCGCACCGAAAGAGAGTGACTGAACCGTACAGTATTTAGGCTGTTAGCGAGCGTGTGGAAGCTCTTAACTCTGCTGGACCTTGTTTTTAAACGTCTTTGTCTTATTGTTCCATATAAAAAAGTTATAAAAGCTATTAGGCTTATTTGTCTTGTAAAAAAAAAAAGCATGTTGGGCTTCAGTTTGATGCGACTACCTTTATATTGCACAATTTTAACGGTGCCCACTCGTTTTGTATTTGTTATTTTCTTATGTTGATTTTAATTAATACCTCGTTAAAGTGTATCAGTTGGCCTGGTCCCTGTGCTTGTTAGTGTATTGATGTTTCTAGCTGTGCGTGTTCTGGTTTGTAGTTATATTTGTTATCTATCTCAGAGTCACCTGAACGATTAGTTTGTAAAATGTATTATTTTTTATTGTTGTTTATCCCTTACTGCTTAGAACTATGACTGATGACCGTGAGTTTGAATCTAACATTATAGGCGTATAGAACAGACTGATCGCATTTTGAAGTAGGTGCAAGAACCTCAGAAACCTCCTTAAAAATGCTAAAATACAAAAGTTAAATTAGGTTATAGAAGCTATATCACATGGTGTGACACGATTGACTACCTGTCTTTCAACTACCTACAATAACCTATTTTTTTCTCGATGGCGGATTATAGTAGATTTGCTTGCATTAGATGCTGAATTTCAGGGAGTAACATTTTGAAAGTGCATAATGTTTGTTAGTGAGAGGAAATTAAATAAAACACTGTAGGCTACTTATTAAATACCTCACGGTCTGCTGACCGTCTGACCTTTGGTTCACAAATGTAATTTGTACTTTATTTATTAAATAAAACAAATTATATCTGCGAATGCATGCACGTTACATTCTTATTTCACTGTGGCTTCACATCGTAATGAATTACGTTTTTAATTCTTGCTGCACAAAAAAAGGTGCTTCTTTGCACTGCAGAAAATATGAAGGTTACTGGTGTCAACGACACACACACACACACACACACACACACACACACACAATACATAACAAAGATATTTTGATAATTTAACAAATAATTAATTGAACATTAGTGGAAGTCAACACATTTTTTACAGGATTCTCAAGCATTTCATTCCAATTAAAACCCAGACACCTATAGGTGAATATCTGTGTGTGTCTGTGTTTCTGGATTGGGGACAGAGCTGCATCTTGGCAGAGGATGTTGCTAGCTGTATACAGTCATAAAAGACAATTACCACTATAACCTTTTATGGGGTGCAAAGCGCTGCGAGGCGAGAGGACACAAAACAAAAAAAGACGGCTTCGACAGCTGAAGCCCAAAATAATGCAGCCGATGGTTTGCTGTTTAGCTCAGATATGACAAGGCCGCTCAACCTAAAGCTCCGTCATTAGCGCCATGTCGACATAACCAGTTTACAAGGAAGGAGATTTACTGGATAAATATAATGAAATATAGCAGCCCCACGAATTTTGGATTTGTAACGCAAGCAGAGTCTTTCCCAAATCTTTTAGAGAAGAGGTTTAAAATATGGCCTTTGCGTTTTGTAAGGCTGGTTCAAGTCTGCTTATTGGAGAAAATATTTTACACAAGGAATATATGAGGAGCAACAAATCCACTATTGCTGCAGAGGTGCTAAGTTTGATGGTCGATCAGAGACAAGCACGGCTTAGATAAACCGGGTTATTTAGTTACACACAAACGGATAGATTATTGTAGGTAGAAGATAACTCGGACTTTAGTCTAACTGGGAGTGCTGTTGTGACGCGTTAGGGGACGCAGATGGACCCAAACTTCAAAGACTCGACCAGAGACAGTGCAATAAAACGCCTGGTCTGCTATACTGTCTGGCATTCCAGTTTTAATGGCTTTATGGCCGTCCAGACACAATTAGGCCGTTTCCAGAATGGCACCCATTTGTGTTTTCTTCTCTTTCTGTGGGGCTACGCTGCTGGACAAAAGGCCGAGCGGAAATGATCAGCTTTATTGGATTCTCCCCCGACGGGGACGCGCAGGACTCACGGTCATTTGGAGCGATCCTTTGTTTCTACCTGGGAACCTTCCGCCCTCTGCTCCTTTGCTGGGCCCGTCCTAAAGGAGAAGGAGCAATAAAGCCAGCAGCTAGCTTCAAACGCAGTGGTAGGCCTTTAGATGCATGATGCTTTTTCAAAATACATCTGGACAAGTCTGTTAAAAGACATCAGCGCTTTGCTTAAAATCACAACGAAGAAACATAACGTTACCTTTTGAGCATCATGTCTCTTACTTGTATCTTGAATTTTATTCCGGATTGCAGTAGAAAGACAAAACGCCTGCGCACTGCTGCCTCCCCACCCTGCAGTATCCCCAAGTCACCAGAGGGTGGCGACACTGTTCCACAACATCACCCCACCACTTTAAACACTCCTCCCTAATGAACCTCACTGGGGAACAAACTGTAGTAACATTTTTAAGAGTCCAAATAATTTCACACCTTTTTACAGTGTCTCAGGGCAGAAGCTGCTTCTCCAGCCTGCGGCTCTGCGGGACAAATGAGTACTGCTTCTACCTTCACATAGTCGCTCTCTGTTTAATGGTTTTCTTACTCTCATGATTTTATACGGCTTTATAGACGCAAAGTATCCGGAACTAAGTTAATTTGTTTGATAGCAGGGTTATTAAGACTAACATAAAATATGTGCAGTGTTCCTCATTGCATTTATTAATGTAGATTTACATTTTCTAACTAAGATATATAAGTTATAAGTGTGTGGTTAAAACACAGTCGGCTGACAATAGTTTTCCAATATTGTAAGGAATTAAGGGTTTTTATTATTATTATTATTATTATTATTATTATTATTATTATTATTATTATTATTGTCGTAGTTCGGTTTTTGTTTAGTTTATTTTGACAATTTGCTCTTTTATCTTTGTGTATTTATTGTAGGCATCGTTACATTAATTTATTGGTCATTTATGGACCATTTAGGTAACATTGTAATGTCAGTAAAACATCTTTGGAGGATGAATTGGACCTTATTATAATTAGCATCGTGGATTATTATCGATACATAGCCTACGTTATGTATAATCCAAATAACGTCCTATATTTAATAGCCTACGTATATTTTTATAACACGAGACTGTATGCACGTATTGTTTTTAAAGCAAGACAAACAACGAAATCACATTCTGTCGGATTAGTTATCATAACTACATTATGATAGCTATTATAGCCAATTATGTGCTGTATATTAGTGTAGCCTGTGATTGAGTGACTGTAGATTACCTAGGTTAATGTATTCTACGGTGTATAAAATGAAAAAAAATATATGAAGCTTTTTTAAATAAATGATTATTTGTAAAGCAGTAGTACGAGAAGGGATTGCCCGTAAAATCATAACTTTATATCACCTAACTTACCTCTAGATCACTGGGGTTGTGAGAATTTCTCCCTTGCGTGTTTGTGTGTGTTTGTATGTAAAATGTAAATCCTACTCTGCAGTCCTGCGCCATAATGAAATATATGTCTGCTTGCTGATTGGATGAGAGTGGCCAGGCCTGAGTCACATGGGGAAGTTCTTTGGTCCAGAGTAAAAATGGGGTTCGGTGTAAATCTAGGGTGTATTGCTGTCATATATCACGCTACGTCGTAAAAACGACACTGAGGATTCTTGGCCAACAAATCAGAGAGAGAAAAAAAAAATGAGTTCTTATTATGTGGATGGTCTTCTTAACAAATATACGGCGGGTAGTTCTCTCTTCCCAAACGTGGAGCGGGCTTCTTGTAGTATTGGACCCAGTGGAGAGGACTATGCCTCGACTCGGACTGCTGCGGCCATCGCGTTTGCACCGTCTCTGTCTGGAGTTTACAGCGTCAATAATGCACCAGTGTACCAGAGCCGCCCCATGTTTACCTCAGGATATGGCATGGGACAGGACGCGCGCACTCTGCACTGCAGCCTGTTTGACCAGAGCCGCCTGTTCACCGACAGCTGCTGCCATCCGGAGCCGGGTCCCCTCACCTCGCCGCCGGACAAACAATACCGGATGTACCCCTGGATGAGAGCATCAGGTATGTCCTGATACTGTTTCTTCTGTGCTATTTCAAAGCCCTCAGGTCAATGCTTTTACAAAACATTGGGATACTTACATTGGCCGTTAGTGGTTCAATTAATTTCGTGAAGCCATTGGTGTTGCATCGAAAGAATCGTAAAACTTTTATTGCGCAACTAATGAGTTCTGCAGCCATAAATTCATTTGGCCAGCGCGTCTGTGTGTTCAGTACGCAGAGACCTTGCCGCTGGGGGTTTTCTCTGCACTCCTATTACTCTTATAGCCTCTTCTCCCCTTTGTGGTTGTAAAAAAGACCGGCCTGTTGTGTAAATCAGTTCTCTTGCACTCTGCAGCTCCATTTCTAATTGGGTCTGCACTGCAGAGGCTCTGGTATTTTCTGAAACTCGTTCGTACACATTGCTGGATCAATATGCACCAGTATTGTCGAAAACATAAATAAGTCAAGTGAATTAAAAATGCAAGCAATTTGAAACATTGGCATGTGTTCTTATTTTGAGGGAGAATGTGTTGGGACTGTAATCTAATTACTTATGGCTGCTTCGGTGCGCAGAGCATCGCTGGCTTTTAATTGGAAAGGCATGCAGAGTATCAAAGGAGGTTATGGGCCAAACATCCCAGCAGGACCATTTTAAATAGATGCAGAGACCTTTAGAAAGAAAAAACATCCTCTACTGATTTGAGTGTGTTCTGCGAAGAAGTGTGTGTGTGTGTTTGTGTGTGTGTGTGTGTGTGTGTGTGTGTGTGTGTATAGGAATATTGAAAAAAATATGAGCCACAATTAATTACTACAGGTTTTTATTGTGAGCATTAATTTCAACACCACTTTGATTAGGTGTTGCAGTATCACATGTCATGCTAAAAAATAAATAAATGCATTTTTATTGCAAGTTATATAGAGCTCGCACATCTTATCTTCCACAGATCCAAACCGAAAGCGGGGGCGGCAGACCTACTCTCGGTACCAGACCCTGGAGCTAGAGAAGGAGTTCCACTTCAACCGGTACCTGACCCGCAGGCGGAGGGTCGAGATTGCCCATGCCCTCTGCCTCTCAGAGAGACAGATCAAAATCTGGTTTCAGAACCGCAGGATGAAGTGGAAGAAAGACCACAAGGAGGAACCGGTGTCGACCCCCGGGGAAAAGGACGGTGATATTCTGGCAGTGCCAGAAGCCGGAGAGCCCGAAGCTGGAGACATCCGGAGCGCCGGTTCGGAGTCAGAAACGCCTGCAATGTAACGAAAGACCGGGACAAAGAATTAAATCAAAGAAACGCGCTGTTTAGTATAAATACGGGATACATCTCAGATGTTTCTCACATACCATTCATGCACTAAGAGCCTATATGCTGATTAATTGAATGACAGCTGAAGGCCATTATGTAATAAGCATTTAACAGTAGGCTGTGGGTCTGTACTTCACATTTAAACCCAAAATACATAAAGAGGCTCCAGCATGAAAGAGCGATATTGACTACCTTTTCAAACTATATTTTTATATACATGCAATACGATATATGTAATTTCCCCTGATTGTACTACTGAATCAACATTCCTTAACGAAAAACTACCTAATATTTTCCTGCTAATATTAAAACACTGACACAAGGAATTCAACGTAAGTTGAAATTGACTGTAGGCTACATTAATCTATTCTACCTATTCGAGTAATTCTTCTCCACAGAACGTTGTCTTTTCTAAAGGTAACAATACACCGTTGTGCGCAAATGTGCCTAATTTTGAGTATAGGCTAATTAAAAATGAACTTTTTGTTGGTTAAATGCCTCCAACTGTGATTTAGCTGCTTTCATATATGTTTTTTTTTTTATAAGTAGAACTGCTTATCACTCAATATCATATCAATGTTAATATGCCTGTTTTCGATACTAATTTACCTCTTCATACATCCCTGGATTAACACAGATTTGTTTAGTTTCGGATGATCTACCTCAGATTCCCAGAAAGTCAACTTGCTTATAATGTAAACCGGCATATCCATATGTAAATGTTTTGAAGTCTTAGCCGTGTACTTTAAAATGTTCTTGTCTATTATATTAAGAAACAAATTCACGCTCAAAATTTCACAATTGTATATGAATTGGCTATTGTGATCATAAATGTGCAAATACTGTGATATATGCAGGTTCAGTGCTTACGTTCTTAATGTGAAGTACAACATGTGAACAAATAAATATCAAAAGCCCCTGGGAATTGTTTTAAATCTGTAAATGAAAATTATTGAATAAAATAGCCTTTACCTGTCTATTTGTTTGCATGTAATATTTGCCTTCAATATTTTCGAATTTAATATTGTGTAACCACAACAATGATACTAACCACAGTCATTATAACACGCGCCGATTGAGTGATAATATTTTGCTCCCAGTCACCAGTAAGTGCTGTTTAATGTGGCCAAGATTGGGTTGCATGTAATGAAACATGTTGCAGTCCATTATCAGTGTTAAACACTTACGTTGGGGAATGTGAACTATTAGAAAGCGAGATGGGACAGGCTACAGATGAAGGAAATTACTGTTGAACTCTGCATTCCCTCTATCCTCGGTAAGATGGCGCCTGACGGTGACCTGCCCCCTTCCTTCTCTGTCTTTCCCCCCTCTCACACCCTCCCCTTTCTCCCCATCTCTCCCTCCAGCGCTGGGTCATAAATTCTTTGTTGTTTATGAAAATTTACAACATAGCAATACAACTTTACGACCCGATTCGTCCTCCTATTGGCCGCAGCTTGTCACGTGACAGGGAGCCGTGAACATTAACTTTTTATACATAATTTCCAATACCGGAATAGAGCAGCCTTTCATTTAACGGTCTCGGTCTTGCACGCGGCTGTTTTCACCGCGACCTTCTACAATGTTACACCTTTTTTTTTTGAGTTTGGAGTGTTCGCTCGGCTCGACGTGTTGGAGGTTGCCTTGGGACATGACTGGACCGTTTGTGTGCCCTGCTGTCGTTCTCTTCACGCGTTTGGGCAAGATGCGTGGAAAGAGCCCCGGTGCGTCACTGACCCCTGGGAGCCCCACTTTCCGTCCGGGGACTTGGTACTTCTCGTCGTCACTGCCCGTCTGCACCTGCCAACTCCCTCCCCTCACCTTCCCTGTTTACAAGCAGAAACCTTCACAAGGTAAGACAAACTTGTCACGGTTTGCTATTTTATCAATTTGCATTGACAAACAACTTAAGCAAATGATAACCAGTTATTTGTGTACGTATTGCGCCTCATTTGTTCTGTTCAAATGTCCAGAGGTTTAAATCATCTGAAAGAACTGGTTTCATTCGTTTGTTTTTATTATGATTTGCATGGCAGATCATAAGTGGTAAATCTGATACATCGGATATATAACATTAGTGTTGCTTTGATCTTCTTGGTGGGTTTTGCATGCTGTCAAGAGCTTTGTTTGTTGTTGGATTTGAAAGGGGATGGATTTCAGCTGCAAAATTCATTGGGTGGATGGTGGCCAGAAGATGTGCACTTTGACGCCCTCCTGTGGATACACTGGGGCTGTTGTGGTTGCAGCTCTGTCTGTTTCTGCTGCAAATGTCCTGCGGTGCAGGCTGGACAGACACGTTTACCTTTGTTTCTACCTTTGTGTCCATGCATAATGCTTGTTATTCATACGTGTGCATGCAGGCCCTGGCTCACTGTGCACTGAATTGTGAAATATGCTTGTTTTCAATGAACAAAACAGGATTATTTTACAGTTCCAATGACCTTTAATTGATACAGAAGAATGTCCCTGTCTATGGATGTTAGAAAAGTAAAATGTTTCTGTTCGAAAAGATTATTTGCACTCTGTGTTTGCACATCGATGTTGTTCACGGTGTTTCTTAATATGGACTTAGCGAGCCTATTTGGCATTGAGACTCTGCCGTGATATTTCTCGTGCGATAAATTATTAGTCGATATAATGCAAGTATGGCCGGATTTTTGCAAGATATCAAACGTGCAAGAGTGAATGCACCCAATATAATGCTAATTTCCAAATTCGATATCTGCTGTTCAGTTCCGTTTTTCTTTTGCCAAAAAATACTAGTATCACATTATCGTATTGTTGAAAAAAAAGTGTTGAATTGAAAAATGTTTAAATCGTGCTACAGCCATATGTAATGATATTCACACAAAAATGAATTTAACTATAAAAATTATAAACGTATTCGATTTTATTACTCTTACACACACCAGTGCTGGTGTTTGAGGGAGCCTGCAGAGTGCACTGCCCTCGTGTTTTTCTGCAGCAGTGGCCCCCTCGCTCCCAGCCCGACAAGTTTGACACCAGTGCGCATTCACTTCTTTCATCTCCTTGATTCTTATTTAGTTCCTGGGTGTGTCCCTGGCTCGACTCAGGGACATAATTTTCGTGGGAACTTTGTTGCCATTGGCCAGCCATAAATCAGCTGTTGGAGCACGACTGCTTAGCCAACACACACCCCGTAGGTATTCTCTTAGTGTGGGCCCACTGGATGTGGAGCCCGGTATTCACCCTTACTCGCATTGTGCCTTTGGGGGTTTATGTTACCGCAAAGGGCGCACATACCTGGAACAGAATAAATAATCTATATCTCACTGTTTCTGTCAGTAACACATGATTGGGCTTGTGATGGGTGAAGGGGCTGCTGTAGGGAAATAGTATGTGGGGGAAAGCAGAGGACAAGCCGCTGCTTTGGAGAGACTAGGGTGCCATAAAAATTCCACAAGGAGAAAACCAAACGGAGGACGCCGAACGAGGCGTCACCAATCTCTTTGGGCTTCGTGCTCTGTGCGGGTCTCCTGTTTTTGTACTCCTGCTCTCCTGCTCAGAATTAACATAGACAATAGCAGATCGTCGACTTACATTTTGTAATGAGTGGGTATATAGAGGTTACAATAAGACATATTTCGTCTGTGTATTTCTAGCGCATAGCCAACGTCCCAAAAAAAATTAAACTGTTTAAATGTTTTGATAATAATCATCTTTACTTTGTCTGTCCTGCATTGCAATCGATCGATGCTTTGCAATTTTTACTTCTATCACGTAGAAAGTCTATATATATATAGTTTTTTATGACACTGTAGCCTAATGTCAAATACGATTGCTTATAGCTCAATGCAAACATTGAACATATGAATTATCTGAATATTGTGGCTATTTTACATTAAATATGTAAACTGCACTATCCATTAATCGCTTTGAATATTCCTTTTTCAATTTAAAATTTTGTCTATTGTTTTTTTAAATTGCAAAGCGACTGCACAAACCTCCACACTGAGTAGCTGCTTCTAGAAACTGTTTTATGTTCTTCTCGATATTGTGTTAATTTTTCACAAACAGGCAATACTAAAAATGCAATTTAATAAGATGTTGACTGTTAAAATGTCAATATGAACGATGGTTCGCCTTTAAACGATAGCATAATAAAGTCGGATTGCATGCAAAAAGCTTCTAAAAATATCATCTGAGAGCTGATTGTTTGGAATACTTCTATTTTAACCAACCTAAAATAGACAGTAATGTGGCATTACGTGTGTTCATATATAGCCTATATTTAAAGTTATTCAATCTTCACTGTGTCATAAAGGACAGGCCTTGAATGGCAGTCTGTTATTATTCGGCAATGTGATGTTTGGCTTTTATCTTTACCCTAAAAAATGTATTCATTAGTCTTTTTCCCACATAGTGGCTTTTTCGTTGTTTTATGATTATAAGGAAAAGTGTGGAAAAAAATGCAACACAATTTTGAAAGGGCTTTTATTCTATTAACTGTGCACACTATTTGCACTTATCGCCTATCATAACATGCACAACAGCATGTCACTTGTTGTATTGTTTAGGAGCCCGTTGGTTTTTGCCGCAATGGTCGTTAACCTCCGAATGACCCCATGTGGAGCCCACGCCTCAGAAAGCGCCGCAGACAGGCAGTGCAACAGATGAGCCAGAGGATGGCGCACCACGACAATTCAAAACACCCAAGCCGTGGCTCAGAGTTTGCCCTGGCCACGAGCGCATGGAGGCGCGCACCCCTCACATCCCACCCAGTATTTCCTGCGTGCACGAGTTTACCTCTGGAGGTCACCAAGCAGGATTTACGACTGGTCAACAAAAGCACGTGATACTCCGCCGTACCCCATATTTGGGTGCCTACGTAAGAGAGAATCAAGTCCATGTCCCACTCATTTCCATAATTCATCATAAATTGTGCAAGGGTGCTATAGGACGCGCTAAACCATAAGAGCCACAAATCAAGCACACAGGTCTATGCTATTTTACCTCTAAAATAATAAAAACAACAACAATACCTACATCGAGCAAACGGTGGAATTGTCAACAAATGAGCTCCTATTTTGTGAACTCATTCTGCGGTCGCTATCCCAATGGCGCGGACTTCCAGTTACATAATTATGGAGACCATAATACGGCAAACGACCAATACAGAGACTCAACAGCCATGCATTCCAGCAGGTATGGCTATGGCTACAACGGGATGGACCTAACAGTCGGGCGGACCGGTACCGGACACTTTGTGAGCAGCGAGCAGACACCGGGCTACTCCCCGAGTCACTCAGCGGCGACAACACCCTCGGTGGAGCCGGTCAGGTACAGCCAGTCCGCCAGCAGCACCGGGACTTCGTCTCTATCGCCACCACCTGACCCACTACCGTGCTCCTCGGTCGCCACCTCGTCCCCGGTCACCGAGACTCAATCTCAACACCGAGCCGTGAAAAACTCTATAACAAACCCGTGCTCAACCCCGTGCTCGAGCTCGAACGGAGGCACGCTGCTACTCAGCCGGGACTGTGTGTCCAAAGCTTCCCCTCTCGAGGAAGAGAAGCCTGCGGGAAGCGCACCAACAACTCCTCAAAATGTCACCGACTCAACACAGCCTCAGATATATCCGTGGATGAGAAAACTACATATAAATCATGGTAAATAGTTTTTTTTAATGATCTTGTATTGATTTTATAGACCTGGTGTTGTGTTATTGTTTGATAAAGGTTTTATTACGTTTATATATTTAGATGTTTTAACTATAAGCAAAACAGGCCGGAATTGGACGATTTTAGCACAAAATATATTTATTTTCAAAGGGGCCAAATGCGCCTCTCACCTGTTTGGTGTACTATGCTACTGCTTCTCAGTGGTGTCAACATAAACCGCAGGTATACGGGATGATTTGATAATATAACATATTAGGTTGAAGTTAGTTAAAAGTGTATTAGATATAGCCTACGCGTTTGTGTTTATTTAACTTTGTTTTTAAGGCCAAATAGCCCACATTTTACATCAGTTTACTGTGTTAATACCTTCTCGCAAGGTGCAGTTGAAAATGTGTCTATCTGACTTTGCTACTGGTTGTTTTTAATAATTTTGGGATCTATGAAGCCTCATTTAAAACTTAGTCGTGTGCCAACTTTTAAGCCATCTCTACCTGCAGAAACTAAACAGCCTGATAAAAAGAAATGTAGTCAAAAAAAGTTGCTGCACTTTACATTTTTACATCTACTGCATCTTATATGTGTTTCCCCCTCTCCTATCTCTACAAGATTTGTCAGGACCAGAGGGGAAGAGAGCCAGGACTGCATACACCCGGTACCAGACCCTGGAGCTAGAGAAGGAGTTCCACTTCAACCGGTACCTGACCCGCAGGCGGAGGATCGAGATTGCCCATGCCCTCTGCCTCTCAGAGAGACAGATCAAAATCTGGTTTCAGAACCGCAGGATGAAGTGGAAGAAGGACAACAAGCTGAAGAGCATGAACATGGCGGCTGCAGGCGGGGGAGGCTACAGGCCTTAATATGCACTCCTCTACCCCTGATAGCGAGCACTCTAAAAAAATAAATAAAACAAAGATTGTCATATCAACTTCTTCTCCTCCTATTTGAAAAAGCGCGAGAGACTTGTGAACGGGCTGTGTGCGGGACAAGGGGACACCCCATATAGGTCCACTGTATGTCGAACAACAGTCCCATTATATTCCTTAATATTTCCTTTTTATTTCCACCGTGGTTATGCTTATGTGAGTAAAATTATGCATCATGTACAGTTCTGTCTAGATTTAGTAGAAAAAGAAACAAAATAAATGTTTGTTTAAATTATTTCTTGTTCAGACGAAAAAATAAAATAAAAACGTCAAAGCTTGAAATGCTACCTAACTACCGCAAAAAAAGAAAGAAAAATCCAGTAAAAGTTGTGTGCTGCACTCAGAACAATAGGGTTGAGGTTGAGCTGCCTTTGTGTTTAGCTTTTGTTTTCTATGTATGTACTGTATGTATTTATTTGTTTGATGTATTGTACCAACTTGCTTCCTAAAGTAGAGCCAGCAGAGACGTAAGCCTTGTGTGGTCATTGTGTGCGTTGTATGGACAGAGGTGCCGATTCAGTCTTGTATGTACAGTAGCTGTGCCTTGCATCTTTTTTTTCTTTTGCTGCTGTTTGCGTTGTTTACCTGGGTTTACCAACATCTTTAGTAAAAGCGTATGATGTCTTTGTTTTCTCTAGCTGTTTTTATGTGGAGGGTCCCCACGGTAAATTCCATTGCCTATGTGTATAACTCCATCGTGATTAGCTTTTTGTAAATGTTTTTGAAAGACTGGAAGTCAAGAATATACTATAATAACAATAATGCTGACGATGATGGCCATTATAATAAACTTTCTACTGGAACGGCAACATTACAATGAGTGTTCGTTTTTGTAAAATATTCAACATTCGTTTACGTTTAAGAGTCAGAGTTTGCTGTTTGGTCTAAAATCATTAAGTCACCTGTATGAGCTCTCAAAAACATATCACAGTTTCCTCAAGTTAAATCTTTGAATTCAACAGGTCCCTCTTGAATTAAAGCTTCATGTTTTACTCACCTTGCTGTGGAGTGGGGAGGGGGGGAAGGGGGAGGCTTTGGGGGGTCCTTGGCCACTCACCGGCTCCAGTGGCCGCGCGTCCCCATGCGCACAGACTTCTGGGCTATTCCCGGAGAATCAGCTCGACTTTCCAAGCTGTAAACTTTATTAGGGCCGATTCTGGCTCTCTGACATTTGGGTGCTAAATGAATGGGGGGTTTTGTCTATGAATTAGATCGTAAAAATCATCCGGAGCGCGGCCAGATAGGCTCACTGGCCATAAACGGTCACGTGATAGCCATTAAAGTAAGTTTTATGGTTTTGGGGAGTTGACAGTATATTGCACATAACATATAATCGCACTGACGGCGAGGCTTCGACTGACTCTCTCTTTGCAGGCTGTAAGTGTTACTTGACCGGTACAGACTGTCTCTATTGCTCAGTATGGACCGGACGCTCTCCAGGATTAGGACCGCGTCTCTGGGTAAGTTTCTGCAGACTATCCGGTAGCCCGAGAACAGCCAGCCTGTGTTAAACAGCCTCATTATTGTATTCGCTCCCTTTATCTGTCCCTATTAGTCCATTACGCTAATTTGTCAGTTGTGCAGTGCGGAATACTGGTCTCGGCAGATGTTGCGCAGGGTTGGGTCCGGCTCATGGCTATTTAATTGCTTCCTTCCCCGCGTAACTTGTTTCCCTCCATCTGTGGTGTAACTCATAATCCGTTTTTACATGTTGGATAATTATCTCTGTGTCCATTTCCACCCCCACAAACTTCTAGTTGTTGTCGTTTTATTACATTGGAGGATTCACAGACCGTGAACCAGAAAGTTTCCAAGGGATGTTTGGAGATTTCCTTGATAAAGTTAAGCGCTAATGCAGGCCTAAATATTTACAGCTAGCTCCGTTTGATTGGGTTCTATATGTGCTGATGACTTTTGGAAGTTGTAGGTCCATCCCTTGAAAAAAAAGTTGTTGTTTTGCTGATCGCTGTGCTCCACATGTTAGCACCGTGAATGGCTTTAGGAAGGGCTGTAAACAGTGTCAAGTAAACACAACATGGGAACAAACAGCAGCAGGGAGACATTTGAAAAGGAATTCCGTTTTGTGTCAGCCACCTCGTTTTGTGTTTGGGGTTGAAAAGTTCAGATGACCTGTTAAAAAGTCACTCTCGCTTTGTGGTGACCTCTTGTCCCATCAGTGCCGAGGCGAAACCAGGCAGCAGCAGACCCTGGTTCCCAAAAAACATGGACTGAAAATGGGGGGAAAGAAATATATCGTTTATATTTTTGAAGTATTGGCCTTTTTCTAATACGTTTTCTTTTTATGTTTTTTTTTCAGCTAAAGAGTGTATGACTCGATGCCCCCGTTTTCCAGGCCAAATATTAAAACCACAAAAAATAATAATATATATTTTTTAATTTTTTGAAAATCACTATTTCAGTCTCATGAGTTTTTGGTCAGCAAACAAACTTGCAAATAACCATCCAGCTTCTTTTTTTAAGTTGTTATCTGGGCAGATTTGCAAAGGTTACATTTTCCGCCAGTCATCATAACTTGAATACCAAGTTTTATTTTGGGTGTGGAGAACTACACCTTAATATCTAGAATCCGTACAGTTATTCTACGTAGAACTTTTAAAAACTTCTTAAATCCATTTTCACCCAAGCTGGTTTGGAATTTAAAATCTGGTCATATTTTTAAAATAAATTCTTGCCAGACTAGGTGGAATTCTACACAAATTGATTTTATGTTGTCCTCTTTTTCAGCAAACAGAAATCATACCGTTTTTAGGCAGCACTGATTGTGAATTTACCAGAATAATCCATACTGCTGATATCCCTCGGGTTTATCCATAACACATTTTGCTCATTGTTATGCAAAGAATCCCCATCTAAATAAAATACGGGGTTTACACTCTTTCCTGTTTGGTTTTAGGCACTGGGAATAGAACAGGACACATAAATAGTGCGGCTATTTGGAAATTAAAACCCATGCCAATATTTCAAAAGGAGAAATTTCGACAGGGCCCCATGTGCTGTATACTGCAAGGCAGCGCGAGAGAGAGAGAGAGAGAGAGAGAGAGAGAGAGAGGCGCTGTAGGTTCATCTGGAGGTCAGCCACAGCACCAAGATAAATCTGCATCCTCTCAGAGCCACCAGCAGAGCTCGCTTTAGGCCAAGTTCACTGTCACACTGCTGTATGGAGAGAGGGAAACCACTCACACATCCACGGTATACCGCGTGCACACACGCCTTCATGTTAATGACACGTTTGCCTAAAGCAATAACGCGTATAAATGAATTTACCGAGGGACACAGAGCCTGTGGTAGCATCCTGCACTGGAGGAAAAGACTATGTGAAGAGATAGAGGGGGTGTCTAACTTTAAGTGTTGCCTCCAACAAAGACTTTTGGCTGCTTTGGTTGCTCTATAACGTTAATGAATGATTTGCATATTTTACGGCCCTATTAGTCTTGAGTGGGAGCCTATTGGATTTATTTTTTCACTCCCTCGTTGGAAACATCATAAAGCTACAATTGCATTTTAGTTCTTGTGCTGGCATCTTCTCTAATTATGAAATTTGGGGAAATGATCATCGTGATGGCAAGAGATGCACATTGTTCAAATCATTTTTTTGTTTCGAGAGGGGCAGATATCTCACTAGGCTGGGACAGATGAGAGCGAGATAGCTGCAGAAGAGGAGGAAAGGAAAAATTGGGGTCAAAAGTTTACGCGCTGAACAAGTCTCCGTCATCTGTTCACTCGGAGCTTGATGCCAGCCTTATAATAGCGATCTTGACTCTCCACACAAAAGACAGAATAGCTTTGAATTACATATGTTGCACGGTGCACTCCAGGTGAACCCTGAAAGCGCGGTGACCTCGCGTTTGGGACCGGGGGAGGGGACCCCCCACCCGTCCCCAGCAACAAGATTGAGTGGCTGGCGTTTTATTAGGGCGGTTGATTGGTGAATTTCCTTTGAATAAATTGCATTTGATATGTTTAGGGACGAGGGCAAAATTTGCATTTTGAGGATTGATACTCTCGACCCGGTCACAGGGTAATGGGAAGGCCCACAGCCCCCGATTTGAGCCCCCGGACCCCTTAAAAAACATTTAGCCTCTCTTTTCCTGATCCGCTGAATAGAAACCTTTTAAGAAAGCAGAAATGGCACAGATGTTTTTGTGAATCGTAGAAAAAAAAATTTTGGTAGCAATATATAGGCTACTAGGCCCTATGTCTTTTTTTACTGGGCCTATTTAACCTTTTTGGAAAATAAATGCAGCTGTTTATTAAAGCAAGCTAACATATTGAACATTTGGTTGTAGGTGTGAATCCCCCATGCAAATAAAAGTGAAAAAATATGACTGATAACAAACTCAAATTGACACCGAAAGCAAAATTATTTAATTTGATTTTATGCTTAAAAGCCCCAAACTGGCTCTCCGCTGGCTCGCAGAACTTCTTATATGCAACCGGCAACACACAGGATCAAACAACGTTTTGGTCAAAAATAGACTTTTTTTCAATTTAAACTTAAACAATAAAGACAAAAATGAAACAAAATCTGACTATATTGGCACTTTCGATTTTATGAACTTTCTATTGTCATCTTAACAGAAAATGAAGAAACATTTTATTTTAGAAACTTTCAAAATCATATTCTATTTGTAATAGTCTATATCTAGACTTATTGTAGACGCATAACACACATTGCGCGGCACAATAGATGTTTTTGCACTTTGTAAAGTGTTGAAATGTCTAAACAACGTTGAATAAAATTCACAGAAGGCGATATATTTCTTCATTCTCAACTTTATTATATTTAAAAGTAAAAAGCTCTGAAGAATGGAATTGACTCGATAGACAGCAAGCGCGTTCACCCAAAATCAAAGAGCTAAATGTTATAACTTCATACAGGTTTATTTATAATTTTATACCAAAATCATGATTTCATATGTTTTAATTCAAACGATGGCATTCTGATTATAGTCCACATTCCAACTTATTTAACCTTTTGATAATATACAACTTAAGTCAGACGCTTTAGCGTGTGTGCTTTGGAAACATTAGTTGTGTCGTTCTTGTCTGGAATATTCTGGGGCGGAACTTTTGAACAGCCTCTTTACTTAGAGGAATAAGGAAGTTGTCCGTGCACTTTCTGAAGGAAGTAGCTGCTTTTGTTCGCCTCTTTTAAGCGTCGTTGAAGGCTTGAAGGTCACTATGTGGTCTAATCAAAAGCTTGCAGCTGTAGATGAAAGCCATAGCCCTTTGTGAACGCTCAGTCCTTTCTGTAAAGTGGTGGAAAGGACAATCAAAAGTGACAAACTGCAGAAAAGAAACATATTTTACCATAAATATTACCAGTGTTTACCTATATCAAAATGTTTCCATAAAGGTATGAAAGGTGTTTTCTGGCCCGAATCCTTGGCACATCTTGAATGCAGAGAGGATTTTTTATCCCGCCGTGAGAGCTCGGTATGGAGCAGAGACCTTGTGAGAGCCATCTGCAATCTGTCACTATCGTCACACCACTTCTCTGATAATCTAAATTTACAGTAAACTGTCAGCATGATGTATATTGGTTAAATAGACCTTCACCTCACAGTATATGCTCTGAAAGGGGACACCGTGATCTGGCTGTTAGATTATTATAAGCTAAAATACAATCTCCAACAAAAGGCTGCAACGGGGTTTGTTCACGTTAAGAGCAACATGGGTCTTAAAATTTAGTGGAAAATTAGTTAGATAGTGTAAGCTAGTTTAAAATAGTTTCCAAATGCTTCCTTTTACTAAAAGGGCCAGTTGGAGGATTATTATCCTATTGTACTTTGCGCGTGCTGTATTGCTCGAGAGATTTCCAGATGCTTTATTGCATTCAAACATAGAGCTGCACCGTGCAGGTCTGGACTAGATAACGGAGGTATTTCCAGGACTGGTATCTAAAATGCTTCTTTTTTGCACTTAATGAGTCTTGTATCATAAAAATATGTATTAATGAAGTTGTTCACAGGTGAAACATGGAAGAAAAAGTAGCCATAGCAACAAGTAGAATGACCTGTAAAGCAGAGTAAGTGGATAATAGCCAAGCTGATCTGGCCCATATTTACACAGGGCCTATAATAGAATGGCAGCAGACTGTAAATTTAGATATGATGTGAAGTCGTCTTACCGCTGACATTATGTTGACATATTGCCTCTCAGGTGGTCTCTTGGCCATACGGAGAGGATCTATGGCGGAAAGTACATCAGCTTCCATTTACAATGAGTTAGGTGCGAGAAAGCCTGTAAGATACACAAGATAGTAGCAGGTATGCCTCACAGCAACAGTGTGCCAACATGAAAAAAGGCCTTTCTTTTTTGTAGAGGAAACAACTGAGGCCTGCCTCTGGTTGCTGTGGGAAAAAAAGAATGCACCTGCTTTAATTCATCTGCATCCAAAAACTAGAGGTTCAGTGGTGGAGATCATCACTTCAAAAAATCTAATGTATTCAATATTAAATATATGAGCCCATCTGCAGCAGATTTCTATAGATGCAAGATCCCATATTCCACATATCCTAACACAGTTCGACGTGTGATTTTCTAGATAGGTTGAAGTCTTTTGCACATTTTTAAAATCCTTTGGGAACCTTCCTAGGTGCTGACCCACGCTAAGTGCTCCCCCAACTCCCCAGAGCTGAACAGACCCTGCAAAACTGAAGTCCAAGTCCGGGGTGAACCCGAGGTCACTGCGTCTAACAGATATGAAAATGTCGCCTCTTTGGGAAAAAAAAGGGCACGCCTTGTTGTTTAACAAAGACTGTCAATGGGAAGATTAATCAGAAACAAAATGGAAACGGTGTCACTTTGGGGTCAGGCCGAAGTTATCTCTGTTTAGAGGAGCGAATAGAATAGGGGGGGACCAGAAAAAAGAAAAAAAGGAGAGAAAAGAAACCTTTCAATATTTCCGAAGTTTGGCCTCTTGTTTCTCCATGCAGAGGCCTTGTTGACGTGGACAGTGTGGATCAGCTTTGTGAAGAGCTGCTGCATCTTCATGGGACACATATACAGTGTGGCACCTCAGACATGGGGAGGAAACGGGACCTGGACGTGATGGTTGATGACGAGGAGCACGGTCAGAGACTTTATATTTTCTCCCTTGGAAAGATGCAGTTTTTTGTATTATTAAATATTGATATATATATATAGGAGTAACTACCTAAAATAATTACATTAAATAATGTTGATATTGTTATGTTTTATTGTACCTTGGAATATTTGCTCCTTTAAATTTTTAGTACCCCCTCTCTTCAAAACATATTTTAGTTCCAACACATAACAACGTTATTGCCTTGGTTGTAATAAAGGAAGCGCAGGAGAGAAATATTAAGATATTGCATATTTGTATTGAAATGTTGGAAAATTGTTTGTGGATTTATTTAATACATATTTCCAAATTTAATCAGATTTGGAAAATTGTATTGGATGTGATATTGTATGCTTTACAGGGCAATTCTGGCATGTCTTACTGTAAATTGTCTATGTTGATTAAAATCCTACGCTTTGGTTTGGCATGTGGCTTTAATGTAAGATACGTGTCCTGCAAGTGTTTGTCCAGTGTTTAGATGTTCTTTTCAATGGCAGTTCACATAGGAGAACTGATAAGCCGTGCGATCAGAGCCTGATCACTTTGATGTGGTTCAATGTGGAGCAAAAATAGCTTGAAATGATTTATATGTCCTGGCAAATTGCAGAAAACAACCGTTTTCACAATTCCACTCATGAAATGAAAAACAAGTGGCATTGTGCATACGCAGGCGTGCAATGTGAGAGATGAGTGTTTTCTGTTGTTTGTGTCATAAGCGAGTATTCACCAGGTTTCGTTCATGCACAAGTCATATACTTTTTATGCAGGCTTTTCTGTCCGCAGAGCAGCGTCTCGTCAGTGCACTGTTTTCTTTTTCGATCATTTGAATAAGCTCATGTACAACATTACAGTTTCTACTGTTGTGTTGGCAGTTTTTTGTTTCCATGTTCATCTCTTTATTATGATTCATCCCGTTTAGAACTCCAAAAATCGATATCGACGTCACTATTACAAATATTCCTTTGTTTGTGATAACCTTTATTTTGTCAAGGCTTGAATTTCATATCGAGTTTCTGTTATAGAGGATGTTTCCACATGCAGTAAAGCCTCACCCACATAAGTTTGGCCCCATGCAGTAAACAAGTTAGTTGATTGGTTTTGCTTTATATACTGTGATTTAATAAGGAAAACATCAACGTAAGCCAGTCCGAGCAGTGTTGGTGGTACCAATGCCATGCTTTCCATTGGTTCCTGTTTACATGATGCCCACAGGACACGTTGTGATTGGTGGCGCTTCACACGTGACCAGGCAACTTTGTTCATTTGACAGGGAGTAGGAGGGTTTTGTGGAGATCAGAAAAACGACAGCGCGATAAAAATTAGTATTGTTGCACTTCACAAATTAATGACCATGAGTTCCTACTTGATAAACTCCAACTATATCGAGCCTTCCTTTCCTCCATGCGACGAATATCAGCAGAGCGGATACATCCCCAACCCTGGTGATTACTACGAGCGGCCAAAAGATACGGGCTTTCCCCATCACGACGAGCCATCCTATCCGAGGTCAAACTATACGGAATCGGGCTACGATTACGGAAACGTTCCCGCCACCGGACTCGATGATTTCGGCGAGGAGCATCACGCCCAGCCGCAACCGGTTCCACAAAGCCACGGTCCTCGCCTCACCGCGGCCCCAGACGGTGGCGCAGGGGCAAATGTCAGCAAAGACTGCAGCCTCGCCAGTGAGGTATATCCCGGCGTAGCGAAGGGCAAGGAGCCGGTGGTCTATCCTTGGATGAAAAAGGTCCACGTTAACAACGGTGAGTTATCTTCCCGGTTAAATAGCAGAACCACTGAGAAACAACCACTTGAACATACGCGAGCCTATTGAGGCAGCACTAGTAGCACCCCTTACAACAGCAATTTACGACTATCGAGCAGCAGGGTCGGTAATTAAGGACCCTCGTAAATTTTATTGCCTGTGTTTGTCTGTCGGGGCCATGTGCCTTTGTTGCTTTTTAACCCAAACTACCTCCACCACTGGAGCCGAGCCAAACTGTAATACCCAACCCCGCTGTTTTGTTAATCATATCTATGCTTGATATGCCCCTGGATGCGAGTGCTTGTACATTCGGCATCTCCACATTAAGGTCATGTCCGTAAACTGAAACAAGGCAGAGAGTAAAACAAACAGAGCGGCTGTGATTTCCCACTAAACCCAGTAATGTTATATCGTTTTTCAACCTTGTAATGTGTCCATTGGAGGAACTATGGATTTGGGATAAACGGTATCAGCCTGCATGTAACACCTGCTTGCTTGCCTGTGTATGGCTCCTTTTTTTTTTTTTCTCCAGTCAATCCCAATTACACTGGAGGAATGCCCAAGAGGTCCCGCACTGCCTACACCCGCCAGCAGGCTCTGGAGCTGGAGAAGGAGTTCCACTTCAACCGGTACCTGACCCGGCGCAGGCGGGTGGAGATTGCGCACACCATGTGTCTGTCCGAGCGCCAGGTCAAGATCTGGTTTCAGAACCGGAGGATGAAGTGGAAGAAGGAACACAAGCTTCCCAACACCAAGATCCGCTCCTCCAGCTCGGCGTCGTCCTCAGCCTCGGGGGCCCAGCAGCAGCAGATCAAAACAGGCCAGCAGCTTGTCCCCACGCCGTGCACCGCAGGTCTATAATAGTGCCTGAATGAACTCCATCCCACAAAAACCCAATCCAGACTGAGATGGCAAATATCACAAGTGGAATTTCATGGACCGATACTCAGTATTTTACACACACATGGTGTTCTCTCTTTCACCTTGCCTCTGCCATTGGGCCCCTGTCACGTCCTTTGTACCCTTTCCCTCTCCGGTCGTTCTCGCCCTCTTCATATAAGCTTGAAATTCACCTTTATTTGCCAGGGTGGCAACTGAAGTGTTTATATATTTGTTTATTATTATGAAAGAAGGATAACGCACATGCAAACGCAGGACTTGGATCAAAATGTATCATTACAGTTTAAATTGAGTGAGGTAAAAGTAAGTTTGAACTCATTCTTCAATGTTTTTTGAGTATTTTATTTTTTATTTTTTTTTATTGCTCATGAAAGGCTCTAATATACTTGAAAAGGATATTTAGTGAGACTCTAGATGCCTGTTAGAAAACCAGACGGCTGTTTTAGAGGTATGGCATCAGTCAGAGTAACAGTGTAGTTTGTGTGTTTGAGTGGGTTGGTTTACTGTTGAATGTAGTCCAGGTGACTTATACATTTAATGTACATAGGCAAATCATAATGAAGGCACAATAAGGAAAGCATTACGTCAAGTATAATTCTGTTTGTTAGTGTTGTAAGGTCTAGGTTTATTTGTGCTAGTCCGTCCCATGTTGTGCTGTGTTCTAAACTGTGAATATTTGTGTGTGTTTTGTCTCAGTAATGACCGTTGTGATGTAGGCTAGTGTAGGCTCAATCTGTCTTTGTGAAATAAATATGTCCTTCACTTAATAAGGTTGACTTGGCTTTGGATATTTTGTCATCGCAAATACTGATTTGGTTTTTGAAGCAAGCGCGTGTTAACCATGCTTTCTTAAAAAAAAAATAGATTCCTAATTTGGGGGCTTCCACTCTCAAACTCTGACATTTTATTGTCATGCTGTTTGTTTTCATTGCACTACGTGGACGTTTTACAAACTTATATTTAAAGCATTTAAATGAGCTATCCAATGTTTGGAGATGCGTGCGTAAAATTGTGATTGTGTCTCCGAGCATTGGATAATTTACTACGCCACACTCATAATACTTCGTCTTTATTTTTTTTACTTCATCTGAATATAATCAAAATATATTTGCTGTATTTGAGGTTATTTGCAGATATTATTACCTTGTTAATCAGTGCGCAAAGATGCGCAGTATCTCTTAAAGTAAGATTTACACAGAGGGAAACGTTCCAACATTTTCAGTGTTTAATATGTGCAATCTATTCAGAATGAAGTATATCTTACAAAACGTTCCCCCATCTGCAACAATATGCATAAAATGTGAAGATGTTTCTGACTGCATTATGCCCTTTAATGCTCAACTAACTGAAATGTGCATTAATGTCACGCGCATTTTCGTTGGAATTTAAGAGTCAGATATCAGTGTTGCAGGCTTTGCTTCTGAGCCGGGAATCAAATACCCAAATTGTTAAACGCATCCAGCCTCGCATATTGTTCTTTCTCGCCATTATAAGGACATCTCATCCAACCTTAGTGCGCCAGAGTGTGAGTGTTGGTCACTACCTGCTATTTCCAAACAATAGAGAGTTCAACCAGGGGACACTGCCGACTCTGGCCAATCACCGGCTCAGAGTACTTCTTCTGACCCCTGACCTTTCGACACACAATGTTCAGATCATACATCAGTGTTGAGACCTCCGCGAGCTTTTTCTTCTCATTTAAGATTTACCCAGAGACCGCGCGGAAACAAAAACGGTGTTTAGGTGTGAATCTGAGTCATGAATTTCCCCAAACTTATTTTAAGAGACAGCTACTATGCAATATATCACAGAAACACCCCTGTCAGGCCGTATGAACAGGGCAGCTGAAACATGCTGGCATTGTACATGTAATTTAGTATGATTTTCAATATATTTAGGTACTGATGGTTTCGGTTATTTATTTATTTATATATATATATATATATATATATATATATGTGTGTGTGTGTGTGTGTGTGTGTCAATAATAGCATAATGAAGGTCTGCAATGCATTTAATAGTAAATTAGATAAAACTGACATTAACCAAAATTCCCACAGAAAAAGCCAGAGAGTGACAGACACAAACAGTATTCTATCCTTGTTGGTACAGTTTTTGTTGCATCTTTCACGACACTACTTTGTTTGCATAAAAAAAGAATCCTGCAAAAATGTTAAAGCTCTCTCTGCATATACTCTTTAGCCCTTTGGTCAACACTTGCTGCAGACATGGAAGCTGTGCAGAAGATGGCGTTGAAGCTGATTGGCACCGATTTTGCGCAGACTCCAAGAAGGCCAACTAGTTAAATTACAAGATTTCAAGTCATTTGATTCGCGAATAGAGGTCACTTCCAATGTACTGAAATTTTAATTCGCCTGTTCACGTGACTTGTTGAATAATGAATACCCCGGGGTCAGAAATAGATCTGAAAATCTGCCTTATTTTCATTTGAAGTGATCCTCTTCAGGGTGCGAGTCAGATCTCTTTTCCCCTGACAGAACTCTGTCTGCTGGACACAGACCGTCATGACTTGTGAGTAGATTTGGCTGTTTTTTTTTCCTCTTAAATTTAACTACAAAAACTGCTATAAAATATCCCGGAAGTGCAAGTTGGTTTCATGTTTCTTCTGGTGAATTTTTTTCCACAGCTATTTCTGCAGAGTTTTGAGTTTGCTATATCACAATCTGCATATTAAACTCAAATAATCTTATTTTTTAATTTGATTGCAAAACACTTGAATCGGCATAAAATATGTACATGTATTACATATATGTATGTATTTTGTGCTTAAACGTTAAATCATACTCAAACTATGTATCATATTGGACCTCTCAGTGAATATGATACAAGACAGCAGGTCCATTTTTCCATAACTTTTTAAATCTTCAAACCAAGACAAATTAGGATGATGAAATGTAAACTCCATTTAAATGTTTTACAAGACTAAACAATTTTGCAAATTTGTTTAATATAAATGTCAACATTAAGTGATAATATTACACTATACTCTGCTGTACCTATTTGTTTTACCTCTGCATGGACATGTTTAGTACCACTACAGTCTTGAGACGTTTACTATGTGTTAGCAATTGTACTAAATGTAATTAATTTATTCATTTCACTGTTGAATATGTACAAATGAGAGTAGGCCTACGTCCTATTTAAACAACAGTAACATTGCAAAGGGCTGATCTGTTGCTTGGAAGAGCCTTTCAATGAGAGTGAACACAATAGTAAATTTAGCCACAGGTTAAACATTAACATAAGTCCTTAGGGTATGTGCCAATGTGTATAATAATAATAAGTATTAATGTGAATGGGCTATTTTCCACTTACCTCCGAGATGTATCTGACAGCTATTGAACAAAAGTATGATCAGAGAACATTTTCAGTCATAAAAAAGAGCCAGGAAGTTCAACATGTAAAATGCTTTATTATAACCACCGTTACGCAAACACGTTACGTTGTCCTAGTCCGTCTACATCCATTAGAGATGTCTCGGCTCAAGGCGTTGCATTTCGCATTAGCCTTGATGTTGGCCGATGTAAACCTCGCAGAAAGAGTTATCTTCGTCTGAGTGTATCGGTAACCCAAGCCTGGCTGTTAAGAGCTCAAGAGTCAACAGTGTGGGGAGATATGGACCCATATGGCCAACATCCAGAGGTCTGCGCCTCTAACTCTTCTTCGCTGACAGTGATAAGGAGCCTTGATTTGTGTAAATAACTGAAACATTTGTTTTATGCGAAAACAGTTTACATTTAAAACATAATCAATCAACTACTACTTTTAAGCAAAGGGCAAGTCTGGAAAAAGTGAAACTAAAAGTAAAAAAGAAACAAGTAGGCTACTAGCTGAGGGCCTTTGGTTTCCATCTTCTCCTTGTTTTTGAACCCAAAATAACTTCCAACTCGACTCTCTATGCCTCTGCCCGGGTCAGGGAAAAGTTCGGTTGCCATTGCGAAAGGCAACGTGGGATTATCTTCCAGTGCACGGCCATGTCCAGCCATAAAATCCCAGTGACTGCTCCACATCTGTAATTGTAAAAACAAAGGGAGAACAAAATAACACCTTAAAGACACAAACATTGTTTAACAAAATATAGTCTTCTTTTCATAATCATGCTTCTAAATCCTGTGCGTAAAACTTATTATTTTAGCCCTGATCATTAATATTCCTCCTCTTTGTTCAGTTTTAGAAGTGTTGAAGGTGAATTAATAAGAGCTGGTCTGCTTCCGTTCCTGTCTTTAAAAGTTTACCGCTCAAGTTGTAGTTTGAGAAGACAAAGGCTGGTGTGGGTGTGGGATGCTGTCTATGTCCGCCCCGAATGATTAATAGTTGTGGTGGGATTTTTCCACGCCCGCTGCTCGGTGTTGACGGAAAACAAGCGCCAAACGGTGCCCAGAAGAGAGAAGCTCTTCCGGGCTAGGACTTTTGGCAATACCTGGAGTGGCAGCTAGATATCTACCATGACACATACCACGCTCTTCAGATAGAAATAGGTTTATATTATGGTGGTTCTGGCAATCCACAGCAGGATTAAGTATTAGTCGGCACTTTTGCCATTATACCCCCTCCCCCATTCCAAAGCTCAAAAACTCTTCCTTTGCACAAACCTATAATTTCCAACATCACTCAGCTGGTCATAGGAAACGCGTAAGCGCATTTAGGTCGAATGGGGGTCCATGTAGTGATCAGCGGGGTCAAGCAGCCACTCTTTGGTTTCCTCACCTCCACTTTCCGCTCACTGCTGACTGACACGCACCCCTCACGACCACCAGGACGCGCACACTCCTTATTTAGGACAGGTAAATGTGTGACATTTTATACCCATTTGGCCATCGGCATGCAGGCGTATGCTGACGTAGAACCAAATGCTGATTAAGTGGTACTACAACCAAACTGTGGGGTTGTGGACGGCGGGGGCGATATTGAGTAAAGCTCCCTATAGCCCTGGTTGTGTTGTAAGAAAAAAGGTGAAGACGTTTGCTGGAGTGATGAGTAATCATTAGGCCACTCTTAAATGGTATTTGTACGGAAAGCCCTCTCCATCTCACATAGTGCGAATTATCACGCTGCAGTGCAAACCATTCCGGTTTTTAGGCTGGCTCAGAGCTGTGGCTGTACTTGAAACCCGGCATAATACAGGCAGGATTAGCTCTTTTAGCCGCTAACAGGCACCAAATATATGGCACTTTAAAACTGTCTTTCCCTCTGAATGGGCGACACGTGGAAAAGCTGCTTCTCTGCGAGAGACTTGCTCCTCTGCCAGATACATTGCAGTGTCACATACCCCTCTTTTTTCTCCCTCCAAACTGATCCGTTTCTCCTCAGGGGCAATGACTGCCTCCATTAATGATTCACGGGCTCAAATAAAAGGGATTTAAATTGACGTTGCGTCACGTGAGCGGGGCGCATAATACTGCGCGATGTTATGGCACGGGGAAGAAAACCGGAGCCCCGGTCTGGCCATATGATGCTGATTATATGCGGGTTACCCCCACTTTCTGCGAGGGGAGTCCGGGTTTTGTAGTTTGTTTATCGAGGGGAGAAAAAGAAAAGAGAGGCAGACTGAAAGAGAGAGGATCCCGGGTTTGTGGATGTATTATACTGCTGTCACGGACGGATATGTTTTTCCACGCGGACAGAGTCTGAGCCCGAGCTTTGGGAGGATGGATTTTATTTTGAGGTATTTCCGCCGATTGTTCATTACTGTCGTGAGTTATTGCTGAGCGAATCAGAGGTCAGTAAAATAGGGGTCCAGGGTTTCTGCAGGGCGAGAAAATGGCATGTACCAAGAAGCTATCGATATCCACCTATCTGTTAATGTCTAATATATTCATCATAGCTTATCAAACGAAACATAAATATGCCTTCAGAATATACACACACATAATTTATAGGTAACGATTGAAGGATTTGTCTGAACCGTTAAGAAATGAGCATTGTTCCGTTGTTTACTTCCCAGGATATTAAAGCCATTATTGTTTCCGTGTAAAATTAGAATAGAGCAGCAAATAATAAAATATTTTTTGTTTTATTCATATGTTTAATAGCATAAGCAGGCATTGGGAAAAAAATAGGCCTGCACAATCGTTTGTAAATAAAGCGGCCATTTAAATATTGGCTTCCAAGAAAAAAACCAAACAGAGCGCGCGGCCGTTCCAAGATGCAACCGGTCCTATAAAACAAAACATCTCGTGTCTTAACGTGGTGTGTTTTTGCGTAAATGATGCATCAAGATGAGGTCCATAAAAAGTAGGGGAAAGCGGTGGGTTGTGTCGCTCCGCCAGGGAAACGAGCATATAATGGAAGACTGAGTGCCATCCAGGACCGCGCGGCTGCACTGAGGTCACGGCGCTCCTGCTTGATTTATGGGCGCAGGGACTTGGGGAAGATGGTGCGCGAGAGCTAATGACTATTCGATCCGTGTGTGGAGAAAGTGCTTACCGGCCAGCAGGGAAACAACAAACACGTTATTTGCATAGGCCCATTTTCATGTTATTAGTGATATTGCGCTGATAGGCAGCAATATTTGGTTGTGATGTTATTTTCTTCTGGGGAGAATTTTTGCATTCTGCCTTTTTATTTAGGCAATTTTGTTGTGGTCTTGTTTTTCCTACAGATGAATATACTTTGGATAATATTTTGTTGCAAAAAAAAACTAAAAGGAATCTAGATTTTAATGATTTAATAGCTATAAATATGTTCATTTAACACAAAGACTTGGAGCCTGCTGCTAAATCTAAAATTTGACCCAAATAACTATCTTGAAAATGCTTGCATCGAATTTTGCTAGATTGGGGTTAGCCTGTTTGCCAGTTCTTTTCTTTTCTTTTTTTCTTTAATTTTAAAATAAGGCAATAATAACAAGACTTATTATTCATAATTACATTTTCTAACTATAAAGGTAGGTAGCGCCTATTCTACAATAAAACCCACACTAATATATTTTCCTAAACAGATTAAAAGGTTGTATGATCTTCTGAAAAATTGAAAACGTTTATTCCTCATTGCAGAAATCCAGCCAAGTAAATCCAGGCCATCGCACGGTCTCCGACACACCTTGAACTGCCTTCGGTAAGTCCATATATCTTTATTGATTTGTGTTATGAATGCTTAATGGTGATATCCTTATTCAATTTCTAATAAGTACCACACACGCCCACCAAAGCACTCGCAGGGCTAGAGAAGCAGCCTTTGGCTTGTATATTTCCTTGTAGAAGCAATATGACCAGCCCGAGAGCAATAATTCCTTCTCTTCCACTTGTCTTTGTGGTGTAATTTGTCACTATAAAAGTGACGAGGGGAATCGCAGCTCTTGGAGCGGTGCCTTATTCCTTTCAAAAACTACTTTCAGTGAAAGCCATCTGCTTGTAGATGCTATAGTTTACTGCCCTGAAGTTTTAAACATGGATTTTCTTTCATCAACATTTTACTCTTTTTTTTTTTTTTTTTGTTAAGCCTTATTATGCACGGCATTATACGTCCACCACCTCACTGACATGTCACCCTTAGCTCAGGGCCAAATTAAAGAGAAAGACGAATCAGCATTTTAGCAAAACAAAAAGAAGTAAATAATTATCGATGTGACTACTCTGGTTTCGAAAAGAAAAAGCCGAGTTGGCTAAAAAGAAAATCCTCACGCGTGAATTTTTGTCCCACTCACCCTCCCACGCCGTCCGTGTGTTCTACCTTTTTAATAGTGTCATTGAATGTTGTCCCAGAGCCTGAAAGCAGCAGAATGCTGCACTTCTGGATGTGTTTACAGCCCGGGGAAGCTGAGATGTCATAAATCTATTTCCCCCCCCCCATTCTTTCTTTTGGCTGCAAAAGAACAACATTACCATGCAGAGGGATTCCCCCTGCTCCTCGCTGCATGTCCTCCGCTCTGCCTTTTGGTGATGAACCTTCTTCCCATGTTTCACACCCTGCTCCTGGTGGGGTTTTTCCCTTGATACACATCGAACGCAGCTTTGATGTTAAGTTGTTGTGCTTTCTGATCTTAAAATAATATTGTGTTGGATTCTCCGTACAAGAAGCCATGCAGGCAGTAGTATACCTGGTGCTGGAATGAAAACGAATGGCGCGTCCCTTGTTCCAAAAGATTAAGGGCTAGATGCAAAAATGTGGGTTAATGATTGAACCGCGGATAGAAGCCCTTTATGTGCCGTGGAAATTGAAATGCAGCATGGTCAGCGGCTGATTATTCCTTTGTATTCTCCCCTCTCTCCAACATCTCATCCACAGAGCTCATAATTCCACTGCATGAAGTGGAATAAATAATAACAAAAAAATGTTTAGGTATGGTCTTCCATGCTATTTGTAACAATGCATTTTTATTTTCTAGACACACTACCTCATTTGGTTGGGGGAGGAGGAGAGGCAGCCACTTGATTTGAACTGGCTTTCCAAGGCGCTACGTATTTGCATAATTTTTTTTTTGTCTATGGTGACGCTCTGGTTCGGGGCAGTTCACTGGTGTCTGCATGGTACTGGTGAAGGATCACATAGTCTGTCATAGCCTTGACTGAGTTTAATATTGCTATGAAGCACTGGCCATTGCTCTATAGCATGACGATACATTCAATCTTAAGGCCAGATAACTCTTATCTCGCTGACCCGACTGCTCACGCCTGCTTTCGTAATCTCGGTTTACCCATCCACGTCGAGTAGGAAAAAAAGACAAGGAAAAAAGGAAAAGGGGTTCTCTAGGCTCTTCCCTTTTTTGTTGTGGCTGCTAATGCCTGGTGCATGGCAGGGCGCACTCTGCTGCTGCTGCTTCACCCAGCCAGCCCTGCCTTTAAACTTTTCTCTGGATTATTGCTTTGATCGATTTCGTCGCTGAATGAGAGAATATCGCTTGGTGCTCTGCATTCGTCGTCAGAGGATAAGGTAAGCAGGCCAGAAATAGGCTCCGTCGGTTGTAAATGGCCGAGTTTGTGTGTCGCGCGGTGATTTATCACCGTATGACTTAGATCGCGGTTCAGGAAGAGTTCACACACATACAGTCAGGCAGCAAGATTTCTCTAACGCGGAGCAGAAGGCTGCACAGAAAGTCTGTCATTTGTCTCTGTTTCTCTGTCTTTTATGACTATCGCAATGGCTCGCCTGGCGATATAGCTACACCACAAAGCTTTCTGATATCTTTTCCAGGTCATCGTGAGTGCAGATACAGCGAAGACATCTTCTTTCACTCTGCGGTTTAGCTGCGTTGAGGACAAGCTCAATGCTCATTTTATACTGATTTGCTTTGCGCGGCTGCACAACCCAATAGTTGGTCGACATTTTCTATTAATTTGTTTGCGCTCAGTTTATGAAAATTAATTCTAATCTTATGTCTGCTCCGGAACTATAGCCTACACCTAAGTGATGTTAAACGTATGTCAGCAAGAAATATTTTTTATTGCAGCCTACAGAAGGCTATTAACATCGATATTGTTGGGATCACATGTACTATCAAGACACATAACTCCAGGGCCTTATAGTTTCAGCAGTTAAAATTTGAAGTTAGGGTTTCAATGCAATATTTTTGATTGAGTTTTATTTATTTTGTTTAGTCTCCAAATGATGTACTTCCTTGATCGGGTCAAATCTAGAGTGCAGACAAAATAACGGCATTATTTTACAAACAAATCTAAATGAATAGGGCGGGTTTAAATTGTACTTGTATTTAAAATGATTTACTTTTATTTAAAGGTATTGCAGCGTATTATTATTAGTATTCGCCTATTATTATTATTATTATTATTATTATTATTATTATTATTATGCATTGTACTTTGCTGTTTTTAATGGCAATGGTTAAAACACCGGGGCTCCACATTAAACATTCCATTATTTCATTAGTAATATCACATCATAAAAGACATCCCCAAGATGACCCAAGGATCTGTGTCTATTATGGTTTATAGTTTCCCCAATAATCTTTTAGAGGCTGATCCCCATGGTTACCTGCACGAATTATGGTGGTTTAGCAGCAGGCTCTAGCTGTGCCATGCCGGGTTTCTGTCCGCCTGAGTACCGGGCCGCTCATTCCGAGCGGGCCGTCCCGGCCCACTGACCCCCATATATCACCGCGACGGGCCGCCGCGCAGACAGCACCGACAGCAGCCATTTATATGGGCCTGCAAGGAAAGGTTCACACCGTGGTCATGGAGATGCACGGATGCCCGCCCGGTTTTTCAGGTTTCCTCGTGGCCCTCCCATTTATCTTGCAGCATGCAAAGAGAAAAAAAAGAAAGAGAAGAAAATACGATTGTTAATGCTTTGCGTCAGGTGTCCGGGGAGGCACGGCACATTGAGGTCTATCATGTTACTAAAGGAAGATTTTTTTACTCAAAGTGAAAAATAAATATGGGTTAAAAGTGTATGGGCCACATGGTATGAAACCTGCTACATTGCAAATTAGATATACTGTTGACAGCCCTGTTGGTAGAATAACAATATAACAGAAATATTATTTTCCTGTGTGGTAAACCGCTAATAAGATTTCCTTACAGCACCCTTTTACCTCCAGCATTTTCTCTAAAAGGTGTTCCTTTACTTTATATTCAGTCGCATTGTTAATAAGCTCAGAGTTTTAAAATGCCATGCAGTTTCTTGTTAGGGCCTAAAATTGATTTGGCAATCTGAAATGCTTTTGAAACGGTTTTTGTTTTGATGTGGTTTGGCACAGATGGTAATACAAGGTTAGTGCGTGCCTTTGTGCCCTGTGTAAGCCATAAGGTAAACGGTAATAGTCTACAGAACTGTTGGCCCTATCTTGCTTCCATAGTCTCCACTGTCAGGCCTGTATTGAAAAGTAAGATGGATCGCCACCATTTCTTCTCCTCACAGTGCTTCTTGTAACCCTAGGTTCACCCGAGGAGGCCATTGGCGGAGAGGCGTCACGTGACCACGGGGTGCCAATGTTATTCTACAAGGGTGTCAAGACCCTGTCAGTTTCTGAAATAAATATTGGGAAACGGCGAGATGCAAAAGGCAACCTACTACGACAGCTCCGCAATTTACAGTGGCTACCCATATCAAAGCGCAAATGGCTTCAGTTATGATGCCAATCAGGTCCAATATCCCCGGGCCTCTCATGTGGAAAGTGAGTACCATCGACCTGCCTGCTCCCTGCAGTCTCCTGACGGCTCCGTGGCTCTGCAAAAGCCGGGGGAGATGGCGGAGAGCTGCGACAGGACCACAGCCATTCAAGCGGCGCAGTCCAAGGTTCATCCCGAAAGCAATCAACCGCAGGTGCCAGTGTCAGCCCCACCCCCTCCCTCACAATCCCCCGGTGCTATCAGCCAAAACACAAGCAACGGGTCCAACCAGCCCAGTGCCAAGAACGGCTCGCCGACCTCTACTGCACGCAAACAGATCTTCCCCTGGATGAAGGAATCCCGTCAGAACACCAAGCAGAAACCCACCAGTAGCTCCAGTTCAGGTACTTTGAACCCAAACACTACTGACACGCACATAACGTGATAGCCTCTGACCAGAGAGTTACATAAGTTTTGTTGAGGGTGGGTGGGCAGGTAAGGGGATAGCAGGGAGGGAGGCAAACCGCAACAGGACAATCCCCTTGTGAGGGTTAAAATGTGCAGTTTTTGTCTGTGCCAGTGTCAGAGAGGTGTTAATTTTACTCTATAATGTTCAAGTCAGTGGTTTGTGGTATTGCATTATGTGTATATTTTTTTCTCTCTGGGGAGACATTACATTACATTATTCAGGAACTGCCGAAAAATGGCCACAGCGTTTAATCAACACCTCCGTTATACAGTCAGAGTATATGTACAAGTGTTACTTTTATCCACTTTATAACTTTGTCTTCTTGGAAAGTTTCCAACTTTACATATTGGGAATTCTCCAAAATGATACCCCACACACGCAGGCTCCATATACTATAAATAAAATATAAGATTATAGAGTGCAAACGAAATATGTGCCTCAACATTGGAAGTAGATTGCACCAGTTGTTGTCCCTGTGCCCTGCAGCTGACCTGTCCCTACTGTAAACACGCATCACCACTGATCACATAATGTTCCTGGAGGGACAACAAACAAACACGCACAACAGTTGTTTCAGTTTGTCCTGCTGTTTTGATTAGAGGGGAACTTGGTGAGTCAGAGTGGGGGGTTTGTGTTTGGGGCTGTTTATTTATAAAGAGCCAACCTAAAAATTCAGCAATGCTCATCTTCCCATGACCTTCTTATTTTGTGAATTCTGTGGGTAATATTTCGTTTAACGTAGGTCCTACATATAGTATTCCACAGTAAGAAATTAAGTTGTGCGGCTTAATTTTAAATGATGTTAAGGCATGTTTTAGGCACATATGCAAGCAAGTTCCTGCTGTTTGGATGACAGGAAAACTTGATGGATCAGGTTGGGGAGTTTGGGGTCTTTCTTTACATATACTCAACTTAAAAATTGAGAGATGCTCATCTTCCAATTACCATATTTGTTGTAAATTAAATAGGTAAGTGTCCTATAAAGTTCAAAATGCAAAGAAAGGTCGCGCCTTTAATTTAATTTAATTATAATTTAATTATAAAAATCTTCTGTTTAGGGAATGTTTTCCATTAGTTGTTAACAACATGTTGACATTAAAACATGTATGGAACCCCTTTTTACTTATGTAAGCAGGCCAGAGCCTGCTTTAATTGCAGGAAAACTTGGTGGGTCAGAGTGGGGAATTTATATTTGGAGTGTTTGCATTAGAGGCTGATCTTCCTATGACCTTTCTATTTTGTAAATTAAGTGGGTAAATTCCCAGTTAACGTATAAGTAGTCTCTACGGTAAGAGCTAAAATGCAAAGCAGTGTGGCGCCATTCATTAATATTTATGTTGGGAAGGTGTGTCCATTAGTTTTTAAAGACTGATAGAAGTGCTAGCATTTCAAATTATTTTACGCAGACTTAACGCACATGCGCAAATGCAAGCCAGATCCTGTTGGTTATGATGAGAAGAAAACTCGGTGGGTCAGGGTGGGAGTTTGGGTTTGGTCTTATGCAAATAAAAAAAAACAATCATGCTATGTATGTATGTATATATATATATATATATATATATATATATATATATATATATATATATATATATATATATATATATATATATATATATATAGGTAAATGTCTAATTAGGTTATATGTACCCTTCTGCATTAAGAGTTTAAAATGCAAAGCATGTGTGTTGCCCTTCATTGTGATTTATGTTTGGGAAGGGGTTTTCATTAGTTTTAACAACACGTTTAGGTGCTAACATTTATGAAAAGCCCTTTTACGCAAGTTTTACGCACGTACGCCAGACAGATAACAATAACCCTCACTTAACACACGCTTCCCAGATCAGTCTTTTAGCCTATAAATCAAGTTAACTAGCCTTTTCAAAATGAAATCATAAGTAAGCACACTAATTAGTGATTGCCCTACATACATGGGTATTCCTCGTGTTAACTTATCTTTCATCTATCTTATAACCTAATTAGTCAGGTTATGTCATGTTGCATTCCTTTTACTCCGAATTTGGGCGACAGGTAGTGAAATGTATTAAGTGTTGGCCGCCTGCCATAGCGGCGAGTAGACCAACACCTTGCCATTCTACAGCCAAGCTCCAGCTTCTTAGTAGAGGAGGCTTATCAGTGAGGGCAGGGCCAGCTGCGTTATACACCCTGTGGAATACATAATGCTTGTGTTTGTATTACGCGTGTGTTACGCGAAATCTGAGGTTACCTGGTTCCATTTCAGATATTGACCTACTAATATTGACCTATTATTCTTCAGTTAGGCCTACATTAGTGTAGCATGCACACAGACACTGTGCCCAGACACAGTGCATAGACTGATTGTTAATTGTCTTATGGAGCCCTCGTGATAACCCTTGTGCTTTGCAGTAGGCAGCGGATTTATGTGTGTGTTTGCAGCACATAAAGAGAGAGGAGAAAGAAACAGTCGATAATTGAACCCCCATTAAAGTAGTGGAGCAGGGCATATTTATCTAGTAAACCCCCTCCTGATGGTTGAAAGTTCTGTTATCAGCTGTGTGCGTGTTGTCAGATGGTTTTGCTTTCCCTCTCCTGTATCTGCCTCTCTCTCTCTCTCTCTCTCTCTCTCTCTCTCTCTCTCTCTCTCTCTCTCTCTCTCTCTCTGTAATGGATTACTGATTGACATCCTCCTCCCTTCCTCCCTGACAGTGGAGAGTTGCCCCGGAGACAAGAGTCCTCCGGGGTCAGCAGCATCGAAGAGGGCCCGGACAGCTTACACCAGCGCCCAGTTAGTGGAGCTGGAGAAGGAGTTCCACTTTAACCGGTACCTCTGCAGACCCCGGAGGGTAGAGATGGCCAACCTGCTCAACCTCACCGAGAGACAGATCAAAATCTGGTTCCAGAACCGCAGGATGAAATACAAGAAGGATCAGAAAGGTGTCGGAATGATGCCTTCCCCTGGCGGACAGTCCCCTCGGAGTCCCGTGGGCCCGGCCTCCGGCGGCGGTGGTGGTGGTGGTGGAGGATACCTCAACTCTATGCATTCTCTTGTAAACAGTGTACCTTACGAATCCCAGTCGCCGACGTCTTACAATAAACCTCATCAAAATGCATACAGTATGGCTACGTCATATCCCCCTCCTTTGAACAGCTCTCTCAACAACTGCCCGCCCTCCCAGAAGAGATATGCCGGGACCGACTCGGCCACGCCCGAATATGACGCGCATCCTCTCCAAGGCAATGGCAACTACGGGACTCACATGCAGGGCAGCCCTGTTTATGTCGGCGGAGGTTACATCGACTCAATGCCCAATTCTGGGACCTCCGTTTTCGGTCTGACCCATCTCCCGCACCCTCCGTCCGCAAATATGGACTATAATGGAGCAATCACAATGGGCCACAGTCAGCAACACGGAGTGTGTGATCCGACACCGACGTACACAGACCTAACGTCGCACTACTCTCAGGGAAGAATCCAGGAAGCGCCCAAACTGACGCATCTGTAGCGGTGGCGCTGCCCGGATCACTCCGCCCATTGTCTTATCCACCTCCAGACTCCAGACACATTACTGCTTTGTTTCTTCGCCTCCTCACGGCTCCCACCTCTCTCTTCTTTTGTTTATGTTTTCTATAGTTTAACGTGTGAAGTAGCGTAGGATAAATAATCACGACTTGCTTGAATTTTTCTCTATTTGCTCGTGTCATTGTCTCACAAAGACCTTTATATGGGCTGTAGGACGTCTAGAGTGGGAGGGAGGGGGGCACAGTATAGGCCTATTTAATCTTTTTTTTTTTTATATTGTTTAAAAATCGAAACTCAAACAGGGTATTATGAACATATGTTATTCATTTTTAATGTGAAATTGTCCGTCTTTTTTATTTATCCGCAGTTGAAGAATTATGTTTTGCATTTTGTTGCACTTGTGAAAGGATCCTTCTAGAGCCACGAGTTGGGATTATGAGGAATATACATTTTCAGAAACAAGGGTCACTAGCTTACACGCAACCTCCCTTGCTTGTGTTGTTCTATTGGACTTTCTAATGTTATTTATTTTGTTCGGTGTTAAGATAAAAGAGTCCTTTAGTATTATTTGACACCTCTGCAATCTTTGTGTGGGTAGAAAATTAGCGTCTCGGCTCCTTTCCAGCCCATACATGCCGTCTGCAGAAGCTCCTCAGCAGCAGCAGCAGCAGCACAACATGTTGCTATTATGTTTCCATTTTTTCTTCTCCGAGGTGGTGTTTTTATTTTCTCAGCGAATGTAAAATCAATCAGTCATGCAATACGGCTGGAAAGAAGGACACACATTAGCGGTTTCTTTGTTGAAGAAAAAAGAAACCGACATTAATTTTCTTTTTCGATGTCATACATTCCACGCTGCTCCAGTTTCAAGAAGTAAATAAAATAATTGAAATATAATTCAAGCAAATATTGCAGTTTTAATTTAGACACATCAGAAGCATTTCACATGATCACAAAATTAAACACAATACAGTTTTTTTAAATAAAAATGTCAAAATATATTTCTAGTTTTGCAATTCTTACATATCAGTATTCGTATATATTTCATGACGGTAACGAATTGTAGTAGAGGTACTAGCAAAAAGAATAAAAAAAATTGACAATTGGCAATAGTTAGGCAAAATAATGAACCATGGATGATCATTGCTAAATCTATATATTGGTATAATATTTATGCATACAAAATCATTTAAAATCAGTGGCTATATTTCATATTCAATAACAGAAAGGGAAATGGCTGCAGAAACATTCAAATATTAAATCAAAGCTACTTGTTTTTTTTCTCTCCTCTTCTTGATTCGACGTGAAAGAAACACTCGGGTGGCCTTCGTCCCTCCTCTCATCGGCGTGGGCACATCCATAATAATAAAAATGTCACCGGGCCCTTCTGAAGATTCTGCAAGAAGACAACGAGCTAAATGAGAAATCGTTTGAAAAATAATTTCCTGATATGTTCAGTCAGTCAAATGCGGTCAGAGAGGATACAGGCAGAAGTAGAACCGTAACGGGGCTTATTTGTCTCATTATATTACATATTTGCAGATGCAAGAGTAAAGCCAGTTCAACACGAAAAACCTCGGTTGTGTGGATGGTTACAGCAAAGCAAATTATCAGTGGAAAGCTAAAAAACGGCAGTGAATTCCTTTGTGTATTTTGTTAAAAATGAAGGGCCTGCATTAGAAATGATATTTATATTTGAATTATTAATTGTTTGCAGTAAGTACTAGCATTGCTAGAAAAGTAGAGGACATGCACACATGGATCTAAAATGCCTATATTGTTTTGTCTTTTTTCAGGAAAATTGTTCATATTTTCTTTACCGTGCTCAAAGACTTTTTTTTTTACTTTTCTCATCAAATTACCAAAACCTTTTTGTACCATGTTTACACTTTGTGATTATGTTATGCCTTTCTGCAACTGCAGTATTATTTGTTCTCAAAAGAAATCATTTTCAGCCCAATGTGATTGATATGATAGGGCATGAACATTTCTACCCCTGACATATGGTTAGCAGGGAAACCTAGAACAATTGAACCATGGTGTGTCACAAAAAAAAAAAAAAAAAAAAAAAAAGCTGATGCACTGTGTATTTCTGCATCCAACACAGACACACACACACACACACACACACACACACAGATACACTCGCACACATGCACACGCATACACAGCAAGACACTGATTTGACCCATATGCGCCATACACAGGTAGCACATACAAAACGTTTGAACTGAAACAGAAGATTTGTATCTTTCATTGCATTTCCATCCGTGGGAAAGTGGTCCTAAATCAATCCTGCTGTAAAGACAAGAGTGTAGAACAGGCTGGGGTCCTCTAAATGCCGCCACCCACTCCTTTCCTTGCACACAAAGCCTGTGCGTAATTCCAAAAAAAAAAGCCATCCATCTCTTCTCCTAGCAACTCTGTCCTTCACCACACGGTCTGGTCTGCTCATAAACCTGCATGTCTACCAAAACGACAAAAATACATGTATTTTTGTAAATCCATTCACAATTCAAAGATAAAACTCAGGTGGAGAAGCTGCCTCACCTTACTCACCATTGGCGCATTACAGTCTCCTCAAAAAGGAAATGGTCGCATCTTGTGTAGATCTATTCTTATTTATCTTTTAAAATATCCCTCCAGCGACAGCCCGGCTACAACTGCGAGGAGAAACTGGTTCTAATCTGAGTGGCCAGTGTTTCTCGCCGCTTCCTGGCTGCATTTGATCCGGGGGAGAGTAAGAAGCCTTAAATGTGTTGTGAGGGCACCGAGCTGTCAGACCTTTTGGCGAGTAAGATTGATCGCGCACAGGCTTCCAGGACTCTTTGTTTGGTATATAAGCAACAAACTGAGAGAGGTCTACCACTTCTCTTCTTCCTCTCTCTTACTCACCAAGCCATACTATTTTTTGGAATGAAAATATTACATGTACTGCTTGACGAAAAACATCCCAAATGTGGCTTTCACAGAACATGCTGGAAGGGCCATAAACCCAAACACTGCAGGGAAGCGCCATTCAATAACAATTCTATTTACATAATAACTCTGCAAATGGATTCATTCTAAATGGTCGATTGGAAACGTGATGGTTTTTCCTTTATTGCAGTTTCAGGTAGAAATGATGCCGGCAATACAGTGAGATGGCTTTCTCAGCATTGTAGCTACTGCCCTCCAAGTAAACCCTGGTTTAGCCTTGAGGTTGTCCACTGTTAACACAAACATGAAACCATTCTAAATAGTAAGATCATATTTAAAATAAGGTACCAATTATAGCAGCTTTTGGTTATCGAAAAATTTGACTATTACTAATCTCAAAAGAAAGGGTTTTTGTGTGTTTAACCTAGTGTTTGTAGGTTTGTGCACGCACATGGGCGCGGATGACCTCGTTATAAAATTGAGCTTTTGTGGAATAAACGAAAATCCCACGTGCGTATATAGCATATCTATAGAGGCCATATAAATAGCCTATAAAAAAAAACATGTTTGTGAGTGCACATGCGTGTGTGTCTTTTTACACGTTTCTGGACCGGATCTGTAAATGTTAAACAGCTGTTATGGGATGAAATGGTGTGAACGTGCCATATTTGTCAGTATTAACTTAATGGATGGGCATTTTATTGTAACACATGTTAATGGATGCACTGCATATTTCATTATTATGAGTCTTTGAAGAATCACATGTACTCACGAGTCCACACTCACTAAGCAGGCTGTGTTGTTATGGTTTGTTTCTGTCGAGAAGTCTCAATATCAGTTTTTGGGGTATGTTTTTTTCACCTCTGAAGCCTGGCTCTTGCCTATATAAAAAGCTACTGGGATGAAATGTGTGTGTGTGTATGTGTGTGTGCGTGTCTGTGTGTGTGTGTACGTGTGGTGGGGGCGTTCTCGACTGACATCCTCAAACAATACGAGAAAGGAGTGCACGAATCCGCGCACCCTATGCTGGGCTCCTTCCCTGTAATAGTGAGCGTCAGCCATTCTTAAAAAACACATTTTGTAGCTTAGTGGACTGGACTGGAAGGGCGAGAGGAGGATAAACTGAGCGGACAAATATGTAAATAAAAACAGTCGTCCCCCAGCTGAGCGAGGCGTTCTTCATCAGAGTTTTTGGATCAATCAGGCAGACAGTGGCTCCTTTTGATTAAACCCCAAATTGTCATTGGGCAGAGGTAATCATGTGACAGGCAATTCGGTCCAATTTCAACCTTGTCTCCATGAATTCAATAGTTTAATAGTAGCTCGGTCCCCATACGGCCGTAATCAGTGATATAGAAAAAACCCACCAGGAGCTTTTTTAATGATTTTTTCTTTCTCGTCCTCACTGAGCCGCAACATTTATAAAAATACGCGTGCAAAACTTTCCTCGGCTCTCAGGGAGCGGAGATGAATTACGAATTCGAGCGAGAGAGCGGTTTTATCAATAGTCAGCCGTCGCTTGCTGAGTGCCTGACATCTTTCCCCCCTGTCGCTGATTCATTTCAAAGTTCATCAATCAAGAGCTCGACGCTTTCACGCCCGACACTGATTCCTCCTCCCTTTGAGCAGACCATTCCCAGCCTGAATCCGGGCAGCCATCCGCGGCACGGCCGGCCCAGACACAGCCCCGACGGATGCAGCTCGCTGCCCACCGCCTCCTTACCCCCGGAGTACCCCTGGATGCGGGAGAAGAAAGCCTCCAAAAGGAACCACCTGCCGACCTCCACCGCTACCACCATCTCCAATGGACCTGTGTGCTTTTCTCCAAAAGGTGGGTGATTTCAAAACACGGGCACTTTACTGCAAAAGAGTTTACTTTATGTTGCTAAACTGTAGCTCAGTGCGCAGGGCCTTTCCTAAAAAAAAAAGAAAACAAATAGGCTAGACACGCTTTATTCTGATAGGTTTATGGATATTCTGTGATAGTGTTTGAAGCAAGAAAAAAAGTTTGGGTAAAGTTTGGTGATGTAAGATGATTTATTCCCCTAGCCGTAGCAGAGTTTTGATGTGTGACAGTAATGAAGAGTGATGGAGTGCCGTTGCCGAGGAGGGCAGCTGGAGCATTCATTAGTACCCCACACCAGCCTGGACCTCACTGCTTTTAGTGCACTGTGTTTGCTTCACGCTCATGATGGACGTTATTTTATGTGTAAAACAATCTGATGAGTATCTTTATGCTGTAATGATTTTTGGATAAAAGGTGTACAGGCTACAAGCCTGGGTCAGTAGCTCCAGCGGCCATTTTGCTGCAGCATGTTGTGAGCCACTCTATAGTGTTTTGTGATAGCCATAATGTGAGATTCACGGCCAGCGGGGTTATGTAACTGTTGATTCTTGCGTTTTTAATCCCATGCTACCGTGATGTTTATTTTCCAGGCTCGCCTGAGATTGTTGAGAGTGCTGGGGGAGGAGGGGGCTCCCGTCGGCTAAGGACAGCGTACACCAACACACAGCTGCTGGAGCTGGAGAAGGAGTTCCACTTCAACAAGTATCTGTGCCGGCCAAGGAGAGTCGAAATAGCGGCCCTTCTGGACCTGACCGAGAGGCAGGTCAAAGTCTGGTTCCAAAACCGGCGCATGAAGCACAAGCGACAGAACCAGACCAAGGAGAACCACAACGGGGAGGGGAAAGGGCCGGGCGCCGAGGACTGCATCCACAGCGACGAGGAGGACGAGGGCCCCCTGTACGAGCGGAGCGGGGCCCTGCTGGAGAGAGATACTTGCTCCTTTCAGAACAACTCTCTTAGCTCCACACAGCAGCTCCACAATGGCGAGTCCATGAGCTTTGCTGCTGCGCCGCTGAACAGCAATGACAAAAATCTGAAACATTTTCCCAACCCGTCACCCACTGTTCCGGGCTGCATGTCAACAATGGGCCCAGGCTCGGCATCTGGCCCGGACAATAGCGACAGTCCCCCGGCCCTGGATGTTTCTATACACGATTTTCAAGCTTTCTCTTCGGATTCCTGCCTACAGCTCTCCGATGCAGCCTCGCCGAGCTTGTCAGAGTCTCTGGACAGCCCCGTGGACATTTCTACGGACAGTTTCTATTTTTTCTCGGAGTCTCTAACCACAATCGACCTGCAGCATCTGAACTATTAACTGAAATCAATCACAATAGCTTTTTTTCGGGACAATAAAGATCAGGCTACTATGGTATTAACTCTGATGTTATTTGTATATTCGGCCCATTTATTCTGTTGATATTTTACTTGACGATTAATACAAGGTAAGGATGAAATGAAATCACTGAACTAGCTCTACTTAAACGTGGCTTGTAATTACCATAAGAAATTGATCTCTTGGAATGGAAATTATGAGTGTATGTGAATAATTATACAATATTAGGCCTATGGAACCTGGTCATTTTATTTTTGTATAGCTTCCAATGTCTTGGATATTTTTGTTAGAATACAATTAACTTGCTACAATCCTTTTTTTCTGGTGTTTTGAGTCGTTTCTTGCATGTTGCTTGACACTGCATATTTTTGCTTGAATTATTCATAGTGAGAATATGCTAAATAAACGAAGTAGAGCGAAAAAAAGATAGAGACGTTATGCAAATTTCACAACAGGTTGGCAATGAATACAAATAGCCTAGCCCGCGTCGAGTTGTGAAGGCACACACATGATTCAAATGTACTTTAATTGTATAATTTATTTTAAATTTAATGCGGATTGTTTTAAATAGTTTAACTGAAACACATGTTTGCCTTTTTATCAAATGAATGCAATGGCAGTTAATTATGTTATTTCAAACTTTGATCTAACTTTTTAAAATGTAGTAAAATTACTTTTAAATATCTGCTAATTAGCAGTTTATTAACTAATTCTTCCTGTAAAATAGTAGCATTTGTTTTGCTGAAAATACTTTAGATTTTTTTTAATAGATTTACACACTATTTCAAGCATGCCTACATAAACCCTAATGCAGATTATTTTTATTTTCACCTTCAAACATTATACTTTGGAGAGTAAAAGCAAACACTCCAGCACGGATCTTAGCATGGCAGGGCTCTTAACATTGTGTGCATGTTGCACAGGCAAATACCCGAGCCATGTTTGCCTTCAGGAGCTCATAAATCACTCCGTGGCATGAATGAGACGGACATTAAGGAGACCAATTGTGGTGTAATGTGCACAAATAAAACCCCACTTACATTTTCATACAGGACTCCCCAATTCCTGTGCTAAAAGAGGGCCGAGTCTCTGCATGCCTTTGGTAATAATTCATTTTTATAGCTTGTTTAAACACGGCTCTGGCTCGGGGACAGCGGCAGCATGCAGTAGCAGGCTGCTCGGGTTATGAGGCTGCTCTCTTTCCCCGTGCGTTAAAAGTAGCCCAGACTCAAAACAGACTACTTCTGGACTAGATGTAATTTATCAGACACACATTTACTATGTATAGCTGCAGAGAGAGGAGCATGATGCAATATCTGGTTTACTTTATCTAGAGAGTTTGTGCGTTTTGGGGAGATTTTACAACATTATTGGAGCAGTTCAAAGGAAGTCTTGGAGTTCAATATAGGGATTATGAATGGTCTTGCTCTATTGTATTGCACTTGAGGTGACTTATGTGAATCGGTTATTAGCACATGCACAACTTGACTCAATATCCGCTTTAGCAGCTTTGTGTGTGAGAACAGAAAAACAACCGGCCTGCACGGATCGATTCACCAACTCATCTACACGTGCGAAATTCATAAACTCGAGTGTTCAGCGTCGGTTTATCGAATAATCTGGAAGCCATAAAATGCCAATCGACTGGTTTAACATTAGCCTACTGGGCAACTGGAGTGTGTGTGTGTATGTGTGTGTGTGTGTGTGTCAATGTGAGTGTGTGTTTAAGAAAGGGGGTATAGGGGCAAAAAAAGAGGAGAAGAAAAAGGAAGGGGTGGGGGGGTTCTCTACACTTCTGCAATCCAGCGCCCAGTGACTAACCATAGGGTCAGTATAACCAAATCATTCCGAGACAGCGCGCCTTTTCTGCTCACATGTGTTCACACAAAGAGCCAAGAAAGCTCCAAGGCTTGGCGAAGTTTCCACAGGCAGACAAGGCAGGATCAACTGCGCCCACTCACTACTGTTGCAGAGGCAGCTGGGAAGACAGAGAGGAGGGGGTGGAGGGTAGTGTTGACCCCACTGCGCTTTTTTCAGTGGTGGGAAGTTTGCATCGCCTCTTTACTTTCTTTAATACTCCATGAGCTTGAAATACCTGAAAACTTCAAGTATCAAACTTTAAAGAAGGACATGTCTATTTTTAGTAGACTGCATTTTTTTTAAACTCATTTACATATACATCTAAAGGCAATGGTGGAAGAAGTATTCAGATCCTTCACGGTAGTAAAAGTAGCAGCAACACACAGTAGAAACACGTTTTTTTTCTCATCACAAGGAAAGGTCATATTCATTTGTACTTAACTAGATATATTAGCAACTAAATAAAAGTATTAGGAATACTTTTGATAGTAGCTAATACTAATGATTCTAATCATGTGGCAGCAGATGGCCCTGTCAGTTTAACTGGCATATCACATATTATATTATATATTATAGATATTATATCAGTTTATTATTACTAATTACATGTAAGCAGCATTTTAATAATGCAGCTGGTTGAGGTGGTGCTACATTTAACATTTTTATATACTGTTATAGCTCAATTTATAAGCTCTAATGTAGACCTATAATTTTATCAAGTGGCTGTGTAAAATCTTAATCTGAAAAGTAATAGTAACTATCAGAAATACAAAGTAGAGTAAAATGGAAATAAATAAAGACAGCAAACTATCAACACACTGAAAGGCATTTAGGTTGTTTGACCACATACGGCCAATGGGGGCGCTCATCCATCCATGTGATCCTTCGTGCCTCCTTCTCTCCTCCCTTTTCTTTTCCTTCCTCAGTGAGAGGTTGGCTCTGCACGCTGCTATCGCTACACTACAGCTCTCCCACGCATACTCTCCCCCTGTTCTGTCTTTTTTTCGGCCCAGCTTTTCCTGGCCATTAATTTCAAGCAATAAAGCAACAGCTTTATTTGATGAACTTACCAGGATAATCAGCACACAGACGCACCTCGGGCTATATGGGCGCATTAGCCCCACGACGGGCCTTGCATTATTATCAGATCATTTGATCACTATACATGCATAATGAATACGCGTGGGAGTGAAATCAGAGTAGATAGCAGACCCTATGACCCTGGGAGAGAAAAAAATTAATACTACATCATCTTAATGTTTAATAGGCTTTCTTGTCGTTACATCACCTGTGACCTCCCAGCAAGTACTGAAAAGCAGCCAAACATTTCTAATGCGACCTTGATGGGGAACACAGATATTGAAAAGCTCTCTTTGACTGAAGTCAAGTACTTTTTGCTTGTGTCAGGAGTGAAATCTTCCTGCCTCTCTCTCACTGTCACACTGTGAAAATGTTTGCTGAGCAAATCCTTCACAGTGTTAAAGCGTGAAACACTTCGCATTGGAATGGGACACTGGTAGCCCACATAGCCTGTGGCAGTGGCACACACACACACACACACACACACACACACACACACACACACACACACACACACACACACACACACACATACACACTGAGTTATCCATCCATGCAGGAGAGAATGAGACCATTATGCATATATGACATCACGGCTGATACGTGCGGTCGGATACAGACACGCACAAAGGGCACACGCACATCCTCGCGCGCGCGCATACGCACCAACACATACACGCACACACACCAACACACGCACACACCTATTCTCCTCTCTATTCCAAAAATACCGTACCTGAGGTGAGAGTGCTAGGTCGTCCTCGTGGAGGGGTTGCAGGAGGTGAAACGTTAATCTTTCCCCGGGCGGGAGAGCGCCCAGCAGGGGTTAGAAGACGCCGTGTTTGCCGTTCTCCGCTCTTCATGCGACCCCGGAGCGGTCCACCGTCGTCTGCCTCCCAGCTCATTGTTTGCTTGGCCAATACATTAGTGGCGACGCACGTCACCTTGATCGACGAGCGCCTGGAATTTAAATAGCCACTCAAACACCAATCTGTCACCGGCTAAGGGGATAAGGACAAGTACCTCACTGGCTGACCCGGGCCCACGTGACAGCACCCGTTCATTGATATCGGCCCGTGCGCCCCCCTCCCTCCTCTGATCAGGACAGAGTATAGGTAAAGGTTGGCACGGTCACTCAGGGTAAGAGGGGAGATAGGAATAGATCAGAGGGTGTCTGTAGAGTGGACGGTCCCTCAGCCCCGGTAGAACAATGCTACAATGAGCAGCTTCTTTGACTACTCAGCGATGAGCGGTGAAGGTGGCTCATGCTCTGTCAGGGGTTTCCACTCGGACCACGGGATTACAACTTTCCAGTCCTGCGCGGTTACTGTCAACAACTGCGGTGCGGATGACCGCTTTATGGGGAGCAGGGCTTCCCCTGACGGCATCCCTCACCAGCCGGCTTCATTCCAATCTACCGCGAGCTCCCTGGGTCTCTATGGAGCCCATCCGGCCTGCAGCTCCAACTATGGACCACAAAGTTTCTGTCCTACGTATAACCATTACGCGCTCAACCAGGAAGTAGAATCCACCGCGGGATTCCCCCAGTGCGGCCCACTGATGTACTCGGGTAACATTTCCTCCTCCATGGTCTCTCAGCATCGCCAAGGTTACAGTGCCGCCCCCCTGGGTCAAGTGCAGTATGCCCATGCTGCCTATGGCGGCGGACATGAGCAAGCAGCCCCTTTTCCTGGGTGCTCAAACCCGCTGTCACCACTGCACGCAGCTCACCTGGAAGCTTGTTGTTCACCTCTGTCTGAGGGTGCATCTTCTGCACAGACCTTCGACTGGATGAAAGTCAAGAGGAACCCACCAAAAACAGGTGGGTGCCAAGTGCCAATGGCACAAAGTGTCTGTAAACAACACTGGCTTAGAAGTGATCCAAACCCTTTACATTAAAGTGATACATTTTGTGTGTGTGGGACACAGGAATATAAACAAACTTAAAATCAAGTTGTGGAGTTCAATTTGTAAACTTTATATTTGGCACTTCCTGCCTGATTGTGCTATATTTGTAATGTGTTAAGCAGTCTTAAAGGTAAAGACAGAATACTGGAAATACCTCTTATTGTATAAAGAAGTATTAAGTGTGTTTTGCAGTGTTAAGTTAGACCATGTATGCACACGTGTCACAGCATATTTCAAAGTAGCTGACATTAAGTGGCTGCTGCGTAAAAGTTGCTTCTATGCACACGCAGTTGTCTAATAACTCATGTGTGTTGTGAGCAGAGAACATAGGGTTACTTTTCTTCAAAGTTCAGGGTGATTTGTTTCTCTGTCTGCAGGCAGGTCTGGGGAGTACGGGTATGGGGGCCAGCCGAACACAGTCCGGACCAACTTCACCACCAAGCAGCTGACGGAGTTGGAAAAGGAGTTCCACTTTAACAAGTACCTGACCCGTGCGCGGCGCGTTGAGATCGCGGCCGCGCTGCAGCTGAATGAGACTCAGGTGAAAATCTGGTTCCAGAACCGGAGGATGAAGCAGAAGAAGAGGGAGAAAGAAGGTCTGCTGCCGGCCAAAGCTTCATCTTCAGACCCGGGAGAGAGCAATCAAGAGAAAATGGACGATGCAGCATCAGAGAAGTCCATCTCAGCTCCCTCTACTCCGTCTCCCACATCATCCACGGTGTCTGATCCTTACTCCTCCAACTAAAAAACAACTGCCTCCTCACCTCTTTAGGCCACAGGCGGCCTGTATATATCAAAGCTCGTACCCAGCGTATCAAAGCAAAGTCCTGGTTGGTGGATGACATATATGGACATTTAGGATGAATTAATGCACTATTTGGGACTTTGGACAATCATGTGGACCACTTCTGAGTTAACGAGTTGTTTTATATTGTGTATTGTGTTCGGAAGAAAGATAACATTGCTGTCAAGACAACTGTAGGTCGGTGGTTTAAAATGTGTCCACTTTCTTTAGAAAACAGACGTTAATTACGCGTTGCGCCACGACTATGATGGTGCAAAAGATATCCAGTTCCTTCCTTGCACATGCTCCTGACCAGTGCTGCAGAGTGTGCAAATGTAATGTCACAAAACTACGCACACAAACATATACCTCAAATATGCCAAAGTTGTGCGTACTGTTCCACGGCCAGGGTGATTGCACTGGATGTCGTAAATTAGGCATCCCACAATCAACGAGATGACCTCGTTTATTAATCGTTATAGAGTGCATTGTTATAGTACCTCCTTAATCACTGTTACCTCTGTGTTTGAGGCCTGTGTGTTTGTGTGTCACTCACGACTGTCTGAATGTCTATTGTGTGAGATTTGCATGATGCGTAATGCTGGGGCGCTGAGTTTTATCAGTTGGGGAACAGGTCATGTAAGGCTATGTATGTCCCAGGCTTTTATCGGTTATCTATTTAATCCAGTTGAGCGCATACAAAATGTTTTGTCCAGAGATACGTTTACGGGTCAATCATGTATATTAAAGTGGGTATACCTCTTAGAAAATATTCATCTGTGTCATTGCTGAGGGGAAGTCTTGGGAGTGACAGAAATTGACACTTTACTGAGGATTTTATAGCACATTTTTCATCTAAATCCGCCCATCAGACCTTTATTCTACGCTCTACAGACAAGGTCAGCTCTGTCCAGTTTCCCATCGTTTGAAAAGCTGCACGTGTCTCTTTTACGCACAGCAGAGTCCCTCAATGTATGCGGATGTGCGCGCTCCCGTCCCTGGGGTGAAGAGTTATTGGCATTATAAAGGCATGTTTATCCACGGAGGAGATGAGAGCGCGGACGTCAGCGTCATTTGTGATGACAACCTTATCGAGCTCTCGGCTTATTGAAGGGACAAAAAAGTAAGTCATCTATTAAAAAATCGAGGTTTGGCTATTGACAAGGATGGGGCCCCACTGGCCCTGTCAGCATTAACTCCTTAGTTCCCTAAGTCCCAACGACGTGTCATCATCCCCACCTGACGACAAGATGAACTGTGAAAACTTGCAGCACTGCATGTCACACAGTCAGCTACACAATTTTGCTTTAACAAGAGCTATTACGTCAGGTTATGTTGTATTTACGCCTGATATGTCCATCTGGTCTTTAATGATCATGAATTGTGCGTTAATAAAGACCATACTGTCTTTAAAATCAATTTACATTATGACTAACATTTATTAATATGTATTGTGTAAATCAAAGAAGTCTAAACTGGACTCTACACTGTAAATTTGTGTTTAGTTTTATTTTACCTGCCTTTTTTTCCGGGCAGCCTATCCTCTGCCTTGATTCCAAAAGAAAAAGAAAGGTGTTATCTGATTATTTTACTGTTTAAATTCCTAGTGTACAGGCTGCTAGTCCATCATAAGGGCAAACAACGCAGAAAGAGCCATGATTAATGAGCGACGTTCACCTTTTGATCCACCTGCAGGAGCTGCTCTATTGGAGCGGTGGGGACCTGCTCAGTCTAATTCAGCAACAGCAAACTGTAGTAAGTTATTTAGCCAACCTCTGTTTTATTATTCTCGTGTGATATTGTTATTGTGTGATATTATGGGTTTCTCTCCATGGGGCAATGGTTGCCCTGAAATCTCTGACAAGGTTTGTTTGGTAATTTCAAACACCCTCATTTTGTTGTTGGAGAAGTTGTTTTAGTATAAATAGTGAAGTATGTACACAGACATGTTGCTCAATGGCCCTGTTTGTGTTTGTCAGGTCAACCTGGATGAGAATAAGGTGAACCATTAGGCTATCTAATTTATTACCAAAAAAAAAAATATACATAAAGTCAAAAGGATGTTTATGTGCTCTCTCTTTATGACAAACTGTTTTGCTTTAGCAAAGAAATTACTACAATATATTTGTTTAATGTAAGCTCATTTTAATGGAAAATATTTCAATGTTATATATTTAAATAGGAGATTGTTATTTGACCATTTTAAGGCAAAACGACAAGTTAGCTGCTGTGCCCTATTATATCAGCATTTCTGCTTATTTGTAAAATAATTATATTATAGAGCTATTGAGAAAGTTTAGACTGATAGGCTGTGGAAACCACAGAGAATCGATTTACAAGGCTGTATTAAAAATAATTTAATTACTTTGAAATGTTATTGTCCCGCATTATTTTGAACAAAGGAATACAGATTTTCAAATGCTGCAATTAGACTGATTTAAAAGTCAGTCACTTGTTAACATTTTAACAACTTATTAACAACTTATATCGTGGCCAGATCTCCTAAAAATGTGTTTGATAAATTAGTTCTCATCAAAACTTATTATAATATCTCAGACATGTCGATTTTATACTCATTGGAAATGTTTATTTAATCTGCATAATTAGGTATGACAACGATTTTTTTTTTTAAAAGTGCAACCCTCGACAATCTTTTATATATATATTTTAATTGAATCAGCAGCCTAACTTGTTTCACAGTGATTCTTCATATCTAAACATCTGGTGTCCTTCTATTTTGCTTGCAATTACAAACCTCCCACTGTGACAACATTTTGGCACATAGTTAGGCTACTTATTTGGCCGTAGATTCTAATTTAATTTATATTCTTCGTGTATGCGTCCAAACCTGATAACATTAAATATGTTAAATCAATTTAAATCTAAACAAAATAGAAGTCGTTTTAGAGAGGAAAACAATGAAGAAAGTTATTTTCTTCTTACACATTTTAAACAGTTAGTAGCAAAATGGTGTGTAGCCTGTTATTGGATAATATAGCCTAAATAGTAAAAATGAAAGCATGTGTTTCCGCAGAGCCCAACAAACCATCTCAAGGACCCTTGGGTGTCCCCGGACCCTACTTTGGGAAGTTTAAGCTCCACGGTTCTCCCTCCAGGCCTTTGTGCGCTATGCAGGAGCCACACATAGAGGAGATTAGAAACGCAGCTGATCCTCAAAAGAAAGCTCGGGGTCAATCCTCGGTCACAGTTTGAGTTTGTTGTCACAGCACCACCCACACCTAAACAACAGTTTACAGACCACACTGGGCAAACAAGCATCTCGACAACGCAGTCACAGTCCAGGCCTGTTTGACCATAACACCCTCATATTCGGTGCTTAATGCTCGAAATGACCTCAGCGTGGTAAAAGAAGGTCTGTCGGGACGTTTTTACTGGTCCGACCGCCAGAATCTGGCCCCGCGCGGCTGATGGTTCCCATTAAAGCCCTCGGATAAACACATGGACGAAGACAGATGTTTGACGAAAACCATTACGGCTTTGTGAGAGAGGAATAGATGTTTAAAGATTTTGACTGAAGGAGGTGACGCAGATATTAGATGGAGAATTTATGTGCACGTCCTTGATGTGGCCTAAAATAGACGCGCGCCTTGTGCCAACCACCATTTGTGCCACGGAAATGTTTGGGATACAACATATAAAAAAATGACTTTTTGACTTTGGTCAACTAAGTAAGCACTTATTATAACTATAGGAACATACATATCGATTAGTCTGTTCCTTTGAC